>NC_056732.1:1713120205-1713285205 GCF_019279795.1 Protopterus annectens
CCCATTCTGTGGATGCAACGCCCCAGGTGTGACATTCTGTGCATGAAGCATGCCCCCATGGCGTGCCCCATTTTTCATTCCTCTCTTCAGTATTATGCAAGACTACTGTTCTCACAATATGTATGGACAGACACTGTCCATTGATACTCTTAGACTGCTCAGAATACTGTGATTGAGCAATGAGCACATGTTTGTTGGTATTAATATACATATTTACATACATTTCCTATACTGTTGACTGACTGTGCTGGATGATATGTTTGTGATAACAGCAGCTGATTGTATATCTGCCATGCCTTCATGGTAACTCACTTGGACTATAGTGTGCAGGGTGGGTGGGGTGGAACCTGGGAGTGCTGATTATTTTGTTACTGGGCATGATGAAAGCTGTTGGTTACAGAGTGCCTAAGGCACTGTGGAGCAAGTGTAGATGGGTATGTGCTGGTGTGTGCAAGGCTCAGACATGCTGACCTCCGGTTACAGCGTCTTATACTGGGTTGGCCTCCACATTGCTTAACCAGTGTGGGCATTGCTTACCACCACCTAAACAGTTGTAACTCCGCTGCATACCCCCACGCTACTTCATGTATTTAGTTCACATTTGATGTTTGGGAGAATCTGACTGGATGCTTCCCCATTGTCAGTGGTGGCCCAGGGAGTGGAGCTCCACAGTACACCCCAGCTACACATTACATGTACTACTGAGGTGTACACATTCAAAGAGAGTAACAGACTTACCATTGCCACCTACCACATCCTTCATGCTTAGTTCACATTAACATGTTAGCATCATACATGCTTTAGTCAGGTGTACATGTCAGGTATGACTGTTGACAAAGGTCAGTTTAAGGTGAAGTGGGATTCCAGTTTAACAATTCTGGATAGGTTACACTCAGGTATCCGGGTTAGGCTTAGTTATGCCATATCTGTGTGGTAGAGTAGAAGTGAATAGTGAAGGAGTAGGTAGGTAGGTAGAGGGGGGGACATTTTAACTGTATAGTAGGCCGTTGGACTTATTTGTGGGGGAGCAGTAGTGAAGATTTGCAGGATGTTGGGGTTTGTATGTGAGGCAGGACAGGAGGCGTTGGTGTCACTAGTTGGTGTAGGGGTATAGAGTGTTAGTTGGGGGGGTGGACTTCACCAGGTGGTGAGCAGGTGGTGATCCAAGTGTGCTTGAGGTTTTCCTTCATGTGTTATTTACGTGCATCGTGTGGAACAGCTGCGGTAATACACGTCAGTTGGGGGTTCCAGATTCTGCCAATATAGTTATGAAGAGGGTGTCACCTTCTTGTGACTGTGAACTTTACTAGTAATGAAACAGGTGTCGATAGGTAAGTGGTGTTAATGGGCCACACAGAAGGGGTGATAGTAGGGGACATGTCCAGGGATGTGCAGGAAGGCTGATGGGAAGGTCCACAACTGGCCATTTCTTCTACAGTGACAGCTGTGTATATACTCTGCATTTGGGGGTGGGTTTGGACACTCACACCCCTGGGTGGGGGAGAGGACAACAATAAGACCTTGCAATGCCAATTAGTTCGGCTTACATGCATACAGTGGGGTGTTGCGACCATGTATTCTTTGGTGTCATTTAGTGGGTTTGCAACAGCACATCTGGTTATACCATCCTTTGCCATGTAGACTTTGCTGCAGTGGAACTCATACCGGGTGTGGCTGCCCATTAGATGGCAGCTATGCCCAATGCACACTATTGCTTATATCCCTGGGGTGGTCCACATAGAACCGCTCCAGCCAACACTTGCATGCCTAGGCCCATAATTTCATACCCATAGTCCCCCCCCCCTGCACCTCCTCTACAGCACTCTTCTTTACTCTGGGTGCAGGTCAGGTCTAAACACACCAATACACACTGCCCACTCTCCACTTCTCGGAACCCATCATGTATGTTGTCTCACCCCATGGATCATCAGGCTTCCCCAACCTTGTAGTCCGAGAACATGCGTGCCCTGCCATAGGACATCTGTGTAATGCCTGGAAACCCAAATATCCATAACATTTTTGGGCTGTCCCACAAGGGACATTCTTGTCTTTGTTACAAGATTAGACTTGGCAGGTCTCTCCCACTGGTAATATCCTGCCTGTAGTCTGGGAAGCAGTGGTTTGTTTATTTTTATTGTGTGTTTGTATGTTCCACCTATCTAGCTGGTTGGGGGTTGATGCTACGTGTTACAAGTTCATTGATTGGGCCCCTCACCCCCATTGTCACAGCCTGGGAACATATGTAATTCTTAACTGCTATACCATACCCTAGCTATATATATGTGTATATTTACACACACACACACACACACACACGCACACGCACACACACACACACACACACACACACACACACACACACACACATATATATATACATATATATATATATATATATATATATATATATATATATATATATATCTGTATGTGTATGCATACATACATATATATATATATATATATATATATATATATATATATATATGTATATATATAAAACAACATGTGGATGTATGGGTGTCTGCATATGTATATATCTATATGTGGGTATTTATATATATGTCTGTCTATGTATGTATACATTTGTACTACAAAGAGTGAGAGGTATATATCCACGTAGTTATGGGTATATATGCACACACATACCTCTACCTCTACATATTTAGCTACATATCCTGTAATGTTGCCTGTTATTGCTGGGTACTGTGTTTCATGTGCATACCGGCCAACCTTGTGTGCCATGTATGCTTTGCGATACCTACAACTAAATCCATTAGTGTACACAGAGTCACACATGAAATCTATTGTTAGTACCAGGTAATCATTCATCCCATTCAGGACAACCCGAACATTGGGTATACAACTTTCATATATACCCAGAGTTACATAGGTACCCATGGCTATGTGCATGGACTACGACGTGTGCCAGACCTAGGACACTTGGTTCAGGACAACATAAGGGATGGGTCCCAAGGGGGAGGGTGTGGAGGGGGAGCAATGTGTGGTGGTGTGGCAGCTACAGGCCAGTAACCAGGGTTGAGATGGTGGCTGCGTGTGTGCAGCAGGTGGGGGGGAGCGGAACTGTGGGTAATTAATGTATGGGTCAGGGATGGCCTTGGTTGGATGGGCCTGTACTGCTCAGCCTGCCTAGTGGGTGGGGGAGAGGGGGATGTGGTGTCAATATGTGGAACATGACCAAGGGCTAATTTAAATCCCTATTTCAATCACACATGTACATTCCCTGATAACCTGGCCAAATTTCCCCTAATGGTATAAATACCAAATCAGGTCTCCCTGAAAAAGGGCTACTAGACTAGTGGGACTAACCCTGTCAACAACAGATATATAATTATTTATTTCCTAGATCAAATATGCAAAATACGAAAACTGTGACTATACACTGATGAGGTAAGTGAAGCTGAAATGAAAATGTTTTTCATAGAATTATGTTCAAGTATTTAGACTGCAGTAAAAAAGGATAATCAACAATCAAGTCAGGCAGACAGAACTTTAGTTTAGCATCTTTTATATAGTATATGTTGCTTGTCTCTCTCTAATATAGATGATGAACAGGTGGGGTAGTTCATTTATATGCATTATTACATAGAAACACATCAGGATGGACAGCAGCATTACAAAATATAAACAAACTGATTAAATGACAGACTGTACAGACATACATGCTTACATCTCAACAACTTATTTATTTATTTTTATTTATTTCAGTTTGATGACCGGGGAGGTCCACTGGGCTCAGGAGCCCATTTTCAGTGGAGGCCCGGGGAGAAAAGCTCCACATTACAAAATACAAAGATAAAAACAAAATACAAAAGATATAAATTAACATAAGATTCAAGGTACAGATACATAAGGATGCAGCCGTCAGTCTACATGGTATGAATGCTGGTAATTTGTGATACAGAGGCAATAAAAGGAATGGTGTTTACATAACATATCAGTCATATATTGAAATGGATGATTAAAAGTTTACAAAGAGTCTGAGTCTAGTAATGGCAGAGTGGTAGAACAAAAACAAAAGAACCTCCTGCACAGTGGCAACTGCACGGCTCAAAAAACTGACTGTCAGGAACAAAAAATGCAGAGCCAGCAGATACAGTGACAGAAATTTTATAAGAAATAAAAAATCACAGCATATAGTATTTACTACAAACCGGTTTCGGCTGGCATAGCACAGCCTTCCTCAGTGTACAAAAAGTAAATACAGAGAACAATGGCTGAATATATAATGATAGCAACAATCCCATTGGTTACTATTCACAAATGTTCATTGAGTCCTGGTGGGAACAATGCACCTAATCTGATTATCCATTTCCTTTCTTTTGCATTAAGAATAGAGTGCCACTGAGATTTGTTGGCCCTATTGCCAAAAATCATGTCAATAATAATAAAATTAAACTTACTAGTTGGGTGCACCATGGTATGTTTGTACAAGGCATTATATATCTTTTTTTGTTTGATATTGCTTTGATGTTCAGAAATTCTAATTCTGAGGGGTCGGGATGTTTGTCCAACATAAAAATCACCGCAACTGCATGAAGCTAAATAAATTATCCAATCGCTAGAGCAGTTGGAAAAAAATTTTAAATCAAAGACCATGGAACAGTTACGTGTAGAAAATTGTTTGGACTTATGTATGTATTTGCAATTATTGCAATGTCCGCAAGGAACACAACCCAGTAAGGGCTCCCCTGTCAATGTTGTTTGTATCAATTCTGATGATAAGTTGTCTTTGTGTTTGTAATGATTGAAAAAGGCATTTAAATTCTTCCCTTTTCTGTAAGAAAAGAGACAACTTTCTGGAATAATGGTATTTAACTCCATGTCACATTGTAAAATGTTCCAATGTCGCCTTACACTATGAATAAGGCGATTGGAGTTCCGTGCAAATGTAGTGGTAAATCTGATGGGTTGGCCAGTAGAATTAGGACGTGTCTTATATGTTAACAGATCATTTCTGTCCAAACTGCTGACCTTATTGCTAGCCATAGCAATATTATCACTTGTGTACCCACGTGATCTAAATCTATTGGTAATGTCTGCTTTATGTTTCAGGTAGATATTATCCTCAGAACAGATACGTTTCGCACGTATGAATTGTGACTTAGGTATATTACGTGCAATGTGGGGTGGGTGGTAACTCGAAGCATGTAGGATTGTATTGTATTCTGGAAACTTTCTGTGTATCTCAGTGGATAATGTATGATCAGATGTCCTCTGTATAAGGACGTCCAGAAATGTGATGGTTTCTTTATCATAATTAATAGTGAAATGCAGACCCCATTCATTATTGTTAAGATATGTCACAAAGTCTAATAATGAGCCTTCATCACCTCTCCACACCAACCACACATCATCAAGATACCTTCTCCATATATCAATTCCTTCCAGAAATATGTTCCTCTTATCATCATAAATTAGATGTTTCTCAACAAATGCCATGAAGAGATCAGCATATATGGGGGCAAAGGATGCCCCCATCGCTGTCCCTTTAGTTTGCCAAAAGCATTGTTCTTTATAATAAAAGACATTGCTTGTAAGGACATAACGTGCCAAATCCACCAAAAATGTATTGAAGTCAGAACCGTATAAGTTTGAGACTTCTAGCCAATAGGCCAAGGCAAACAGCCCATCCTTATGTGAAATGTTGGTATACAAGGCACTTACGTCTAGGGAACATAGAAACCAATCTGGATCAAGTTGTGTGTTAGAAATGATCTGCAAAAAATTCGTTGTATCTTGTAGCCATGATCGGATGTTGGTAAGCAAAGGCTTTAAGTATTTAGTCAAGAATAAAGAGAGGGGTTCCGTAATATAACCCTTACCCGATACAATAGGTCTGCCAGGTGGATGTAAAAGATCCTTATGAACTTTAGGCAGAAAATATATGTATTGGTTGATGGGATCATGAACCATGAGTTGATTCATGATATCATCTGAAATAATGGCCTCATCCTTAGCCTTCCTAAGAAATACCTCAATTTGTTTTTTAAACATCTGAGTGGGGTCAATCACCATATGTGAGTAATATCTAACATCATTAAGTTGTCTTAATGCTTCCTTATCATAGTCAAACCAGTTTAGTACCACCACCGCCCCACCTTTGTCAGCTGAAATTATCACAATTTCTCTGTTATTTTGAAGTTCAAAGATGGCTTGTCTTTCATCCAATGAAAGATTATTATGTTGTAGTGAAATATCTGAACTCAAAAAGTGCAAATCCTTAAGTACACTGTTCTGAAATTGTAACACCATCGGATGCATAGGTGGACAAAAATTCGATCTATGGTATGTAAACCTGTCATGATCATAATCCACATTACTATCACCAAAAAATAACTTCAAATTTAACAAACGACAAAAATTCACTACATCCAATGCAAAAGATTCCTCTGACACAGTGAAACCTGGGATGAAAGAAAGACCTTTATTGAGTATGCTTAGTTGGATAGCAGATAATTCAAAGGATGATAAGTTAAGAACATTGTCACATGGATTGGTTATTTCGCCAGTGCAAAGTTCAGAAGACCCTGAATGTTCTCTATTTCTACGGTGTTTCCGTCCTCCCTGCCTAGTTTTGGGCCTAAAGGGGCAGACCTAAGAATCCTTTTTGGGGTCGGTGACACTGAGACTGATGTAGCTTCATTTTCTGTGCCAGATGAGGTATCTTCACAAGAGGATATAGTCTCACTCTCGTGCCTTTTTAATATAGATTTTGGTCGTTTCCTTTTGTTGCTAGTTTTAAAAGGAATGGGTGAAAACCTAACATGTTTAGTATTAGAAAGAAAAGGATTCCCCCTCCTATAATCTTCCTGGTCCCTAGAAAATTTCTTAGTCTTTCTGGATTTAAGTTCCGTGTCAAACTTCCGTAAATCGGAAGCCACTTTGTTAAGTGAACCCTTGAAAAAAGGTTCTTTCTCATAAGTTACCAATTTGCTGACTAGGATATTGATGTCTTCTAATTCCTTATCAATGGCCCTGTTGTGGAACTTGAGTAGTTCCACAACAAAGGCCATTGTAGCTTCCTGCTGTATTTTGTTCCAACTGGAGTTAAGTTCCTCATCTGCATTATTAACATGGGGAACAGTACGAACACATAAACCCCTTGGGGTAATGCCAGCAGTTTCATAAGCTTTGAATAATTTGCTGTGCCGAATATTAGATCTTAAAGATCTAAGATGTTTATTCAAATTACTAAAAAGTGATTCACAGTTGGATACAGGATCAACCAAATCAGATCCCCTGGTGTTCCCAGTGGATACCCCAAGTCCAAAGACCTCAAGGTCTTCTCTATCAGAGACCAACCCACGTATTGCTGGACTGGACTGCTTACACTGCAGTGCAGCATAAGTTAGATGCTGCACTTCTGAGTGTGCCATCCTTTGGGTGAGATGTTAAATGAGGCCCCATCTGCTTCAGGTGGTGGTAGCTCAAGTGGATGCAAAAAAATCCCATGGCACCTATTGAAAATAGTAAGGGAAGTTCCCTGATAACCTGGCCAAATTTCCCCTAATGGTATAAATACCAAATCAGGTCTCCCTGAAAAAGGGCTACTAGACTAGTGGGACTAACCCTGTCAACAACAGATATATAATTATTTATTTCCTAGATCAAATATGCAAAATACGAAAACTGTGACTATACACTGATGAGGTAAGTGAAGCTGAAATGAAAATGTTTTTCATAGAATTATGTTCAAGTATTTAGATTGCAGTAAAAAAGGATAATCAACAATCAAGTCAGGCAGACAGAACTTTAGTTTAGCATCTTTTATATAGTATATGTTGCTCGTCTCTCTCTAATATAGATGATGAACAGGTGGGGTAGTTCATTTATATGCATTATTACATAGAAACACATCAGGATGGACAGCAGCATTACAAAATATAAACAAACTGATTAAATGACAGACTGTACAGACATACATGCTTACAGCTCAACAACTTATTTATTTATTTTTATTTATTTCAGTTTGATGACTGGGGAGGTCCACTGGGCTCAGGAGCCCATTTTCAGTGGAGGCCCGGGGAGAAAAGCTCCACATTACAAAATACAAAGATAAAAACAAAATACAAAAGATATAAATTAACATAAGATTCAAGGTACAGATACATAAGGATGCAGCCGTCAGTCTACATGGTATGAATGCTGGTAATTTGTGATACAGAGGCAATAAAAGGAATGGTGTTTACATAACATATCAGTCATATATTGAAATGGATGATTAAAAGTTTACAAAGAGTCTGAGTCTAGTAATGGCAGAGTGGTAGAACAAGCATAAATGTTAGGGAGGGGAATAAAGGGAGAGCAAACTATTTACAGTATTTACATATATACACAGGACAACAGTAACAATAAGTAGATATGAACAAGGTTGATAGTAGTAAGAAATTGAATAGCATTGCTGTTCATATGTACAGTGAGGAGGCTAGGTGGGGAAAGTGCAGTTGCACTTCCACTTAGAAAACAGGTAGGAATGGAGTAGTGTTTTGAAATTATTAGGATTTTCTGTCAATCTTAAAGTAGGAGAGAGAGTTCCACTTTTTGGCTAAGGAAAAAGAAAGGAGGTGCTGCCCGGCAGGTCGTTTTGGTTTGTGGACATTGAGTAGGTTTAGGTGGGCGATCAAGTGGCCTATTAGGGGTATATGGTTGAAGGATGTTGGATAGTGCAGGACATTTAGAGGGGTTAAATAATAGCCTGTGGGCAGTGGTAAGTTGGAGGTAGTCTAGAAGGTTGGGGAGTTCTAGCCAGTTTAGTGACTGGAGGGCAGAGCAATGATGGGAGGAGTGTTTGGCTTTGGTGGTGAATTTAGGAATTTTGTTATAACAAATTTCCATTTTTGAGGAGGTGGAGGCGGATCTGTTAGTTAATAGAGGGGCACCATACATTAGTGAGGGAAGAAGATAGGTAGTGGCAAGCGTTTGTCTAGAAGAAGGAGAGAGATAGTGGAGGTTTCTGTATAACAGGCCAAGTTTTTGATGTGTTTTCATAATGTTGAGTTGAACATGGATGTCAAATTTTAGGTTTTCATCGATAGTGACCCCAAGAAGTTTGGCATGGGGGACAATTTCTATGGTAGAATTTTTAAGGCTTCTAATTTGGAAGGTCTTTTTGTCAAGAGGGAAGGATTTTGTAGGGGGGAAGAGTAGTATTTTAGATTTGTTAGCATTTAGAGATAAGTGATTATGGAGCATCCAGTTCTCAGTGGCAGAGAAGGCATTTTGTGTGTGTGCTAGAAGTTCAGGGAGATTGGTGGCACAGCAGATTAAGGTGGAGCCGTCGGCATATTGTACAATTTTAGTATTTGGGATGGCAGAGTGGAAGTCATTGATAAAGATATTGAAAAGCACGGGGCCAAGAATGGAACCTTGGGGAACTCCAGTGGGGGTAGGAAGAAAGTTAGAGGTGCCTTTTCTCCATTTTACAGCTTGAGATCTGTTGGAAAGGTAACTTGAGAACCAGGATAGTGTATTGTCAGAGAGGTTAAGGTTAGAGAGGTGACTAAGGAGATGAGTATGGGAGACAGTGTCAAAAGCCTTAGAGAGATCAAGTAGGACTGTTGAAACTATTTTGCCAGAGTCACGAGCATGATTGACTATATCTAGGAATGAAAGTAGAGCAGTTATAGTGCTATGGCCAGGACGGAAACCATGGTGGGTGTGAGAGAGGAGGTGGTTTTCAGTAAGGAAAAGCATTAGCTGAACATGAATGCATTTTTCCAGTATTTTTGATATAGGGGAGAGGATGGCTATGGGACGAAAGTTTGAGGTATTATTGTTTATACCAACCTTATGAAGGGGGTGTATAAAGGCAGTACGCCACAGCTTAGGAACATATGATTCCTGTATGGATCGATTGATTAGGATGCTAATGGGGAGAGCGATTCCATCTGCAGCAATTTGTAAGAATTTAGATGGAATATTATCTGGGGCATTTGAGCAAGGTTTCAGTTTCCTGAGAAGTTGTTTTATATATGAGGTAGAGACTGGTTTGAGTTGAAAAGTGGTGGGAGGATTGGGTTTAGAGGCTGGGGTAGAGTGACTGAACTGTGAGGATGGGTTAATAGGGAAGGACTTATTTAGTTCAGCTATAGAATTAATAAAGAAGGAGTTGAAAAGAGTAGCAATTTCTGTGTCGGATTTGGTAGTATCAGGGCAAGGATTATTTTTGGTGCCTGGGTTGAGAAGAGAATTAATGGACTTCCAAAATTGTTTGGGGTTTTTAGAATGGTTGGCTTGGAGAGTTATATAGTAGGATTGTTTGTCTTTGTATATAAGTCTTTTAGTAAGGTTGCGAAGTTGTTTATATTGAAGTAGGGTCTCAGGATGTTCATTATGCTGAGATAGTTTCCAGCATTTGTCTCTCTGTCGCATGAGTTTTTTGGTTTCCCTAGTTAACCATGGTGTGAATTTAGATTTGATTCTTATGGTTCGAGGAGGTGCTTGGGAGTTAAGTATATTTAGGAAGGTAGAGTTAAAGGTTTCAATGGCACTGTCAAGTGGTAAAGCTTTTAGATTATTCCAGTTAGTTTGTTTGAGGGTATTAGAGAAAGTTACAGGATTAAAGTGAGTTAGGTTGTGTGTATGTAGGTATTGATGCTGGAGGGGGGAGACTGGGTTGCTCGGTGGATGAAGGCTGGCAGGTGGTCACTGAAAGAGTCGGGAAGGATTCCTGAGTCCAAGATATTATTAGGGTGGGTAGCTAAGATCCAGTCAAGTGTAGATCCTGGAGGATTGCTCTTGTTGGGTCTGGTAATAGAATTGGTTAATTGAGTAAAATTGTAAAGATTGACAGTTATGGCTGAATTTGGGTTATTAACTTTGCTCCAATCGATATTAACATCCCCTAAAATATAGGTCTCTAGGTTAATATTAGTTGAGACCCACTGGTGGATTTCTTCAAGGGTGATAGCATTGTTACCTGGGGGAATATAGAGGGAGATGAAGCAGATACTCGGAACTGGGTTTAGCAATAGGGCAGTCTTTGGTGAGCAACTTGTATCAAGAATTTCAGAATTCATGTCAGGAACAGGGATATTATTGGAACATCCTCTGAAACTGTAATGTTGGATAACTCAGTAACTCAACTTACTACAAAATGGCAGTCTGGCTCACATGTGCTTGGTATTTATACACTTGTGCAAGTCCCTAAACGTCTTCTTAAAGGCAAACATACATATTGATCTACATCCTCCCTCTTAAATAGATTGCTCTCAATGAAATGACATTGAAATAAGACATGCAGTAATATAGACATCAGAAACAAACACAATGTTCATGTCCTAGTTGCCATGTGTCTGTAACATGGTCTAGAAATGCGACCTGATTTAGTAATGTAGTAATCGGAACTGGGTTTAGCAATAGGGCAGTCTTTGGTGAGCAACTTGTATCAAGAATTTCAGGATTCATGTCAGGAACAGGGATATTATTGGAACGTCCTCTGGAACTGTAATGTTGGATAACTCAGTCTGAGATAAAGAGTCTTTTTCACAGGCTAAATGCTGCGGAACAGGCAAGGACACCAGCCTCAAATGTTTCCGATTCTGCCTAAACTCTACAACTTGTGATTCCACAATCTATGATCTTGGCTCTGGGCAAACACTTTTCACGACTCCAATCTGATCATAACCTTTGCATGATTGCATTCTCCCTGTCTCTCTTTCACGTAATGGATTGAGCGGTTTGCCAGACTTATCGTAATAAGACGTCTGGGCTAGGTGCTTCTTTAACAGATAGACTTTCACTGATCTGTTATTCTTAGCACTTGGAACCAATAACCTACTGCTGTCTGGTAATGTAGTTCTGTTTTGTCTCGACAGAAGTCTCTGGAAAGATGAACCAGGATGTTTATCATGAGGAATATTTCTGAGGGTCAAGAGATTCAGGAAAACATCATTTTCATCTCTTTTTGACTTCTCTAGTAACTGTTTTGCACTTTAAACTGCATGTTCTGCCAAACCATTTGACTGCAGGTACTCAGACACACCAACAGCATAAAAAGTAGGGCCATAGCTTTCTAATTGATCAACTTGTTTCTTTGAATGTCCGTCTTTAATAAAAGAATGTGTCCCTTTTGATTTGCAAAATCTTTTGAAATGATTCCACTTATTACATCTGTGATATTTCTGACCAAAAGCTAAACATTTTTTTCCTTTTAGACTCATGACTTCCACCAGAAGTACGACAGTTGGCAATAAAACTGGGTGGGGGCCCATTCTTTGAGTTTGCTGACTCACTCTTAATGGAAAATTCTGCCTTAGAATTCAAACAACATAATTTTTTTCATTGTATCTTTGTTTTTGAGCTATTTTAATGCCTCAAAATCACTTCAAGTGCCTCTTTTACAATTTTAATGCATTTCCATAAAAGTGGCAGAAGATGGGGCCTGCCTTGGTAACGTGATCTTGTTTTCTTGCTTTCATTCCTTCTTCTCAGAATACATTTCAAGTCCTCTTTATATGAGTCATGGTAGACATAAGGAAGTGGTTCTGTTTTCTCATGTCATTAAGATAGAATGGCAGGACTGTGATGCTCTGTTATCTAAACACACCTTCTGTAACAGAGCTACTTCTATTGTTCCCTGACTAAGCCTTATTTGTATGTCTGTCAGAGCTTGTTCTATGCTGTAAATAGCTGTTAGCTACTTCCAGCAAAAGAAAGTAGGCAAATAACAGGTTTTTGTAAAAGGAGTCCTTTGTAGTCCTAAAATAATTGATAGACCTTCCCCCATACTCACATGCTGAGGTGTGAAAACTCTCCCTGCAATAAATGATCCTTGCTGTATCATGATAAGTAGTAGGACTCCAAACTAAGTCTGCCTGCTACTTCCCAATGCTTTCATTGGGAAGTTTTTTTCTCTCTCATGAATGATGCAGAATTAAAATGTGCTTTACTAGTTCCTTAATTATTTCTGTCATGTTCACCTTCCTTTTTTCCTATTTCATATTTATTTATACTTTGGTAACCAGAAAAGTGAACTGGTCTCGGGACATTTTTCATCTATGACTTGGCTATATTAACAAAGATAATAACAAGTATTAAATACATTTAGCAATACAAAGAAAAACATACTGACATAAAGACATTGACCAAGACTGCATGTGCAACACATAGCCAATGTGTGACAGTGACCAAGTAAAGTATTAAGCAACATTTAATAGAATGTATACGTTAATAATACTTAACTCTACTATGTTGTTTGTTATAACAAACTGTATGCACCCATATTGCAATATATATATATATATATATATATATATATATATATATATATATATATATATGTATATATAAAATATAGTATGTGTATGTTTATGTATATATGTATATGTATAAAGTACATGTACAAAAACATGTGTGTGTGTGTGTGTGTGCGTGTGTGTGTGTGTGTGTGTGTGTGTGTGTGTATGTGTGTGTGTCTAAGACTGAACTAGATTATATGCCTGTGTGTGTTGATTTTGCTGAATTTCTGTTTCACCGAAATGTGAAATTCGCAGGTGGATTTACGAGAAAGTGCTTTTTATCGAAAACACACTTTCGCATAAATAAGTAGGTAAAATAAAAAATAAAGTGGTTAAAGAAAGAAAAAACATGTCGTTTGCATGTTAACTTAGATGTACATCAGTGTTTAGTGTTGATATACAACTAAGCGGACTGTTGTTGAGATCGTAGTACAGTGAGGATAAGGAAACATTCCATTTTCCCCACTGTAGTGTGATCTTGGAGTGAGAATATTAAAGTAGGAGGGTGTGTGGGGCACAGCCCTCCACATGGGGAGTACAGGGGGGCTTGCCCCCCTGCATAAAAGTGTTTTAAGTGTTTTTTGTTTCATGGATTTACATGAAAGTGAGTTTTTGTTGAAACTCACTTTTGTGTAAATGTATTCGCGGATTTACATTTTGTTGAAACGTAAATTCATTAGAAGACAGTAGATCAATATATATATATATATATATATATATATATATATATATATATATATATATATATATATATGTATATATATATATATATATATATATATATATATATATGTATATGTATATATATATATATATATATATATATATATATATATGTGTGTGTGTGTGTGTGTGTGTGTGAGTGTGTGTGTGTATATATAAATGCATGCAGCGTGTACAATACTATATGTGGGATGCAGCACTGTGTTTAAATGCAGCCATGTATTTAACACAGTTAAGTACTTCTGATATCCTTTTCTTAATGTTTTTAATGAGAGGGTATATAGTAAATGTATGTTAAAGTAACTTCAGCTGTTTATTATGGTTGCCATCAATTGTCACATTTCTTTTATGGACTACAAAATGCTCATGCACTCTAACAATGTAAGGACTGACTCAAAGTCAGTGGGAATCTCTTTCTGTGGGTCTGCGTGGACTAGATACACATCCCCCTCTGTAAGGATGTCATGTAAAAGCATAAAATACCTTTTTATGAACATTATGAGTGCACTTAGTTGATATGGTTGTCACCTGTCTCTCTTTCTGCTGTTTTGGTGTGTGTGTGTGTGTCGGGGGGGGGGGTTTAAAATGGTAAATGCATTGACACTTTACAAGAAAAAATATTTTCTGACTTTTCCCTAAATGTCACAGAAATCTTTGATACTACATTTAAGTAGTCATAACATATAAACTATTATAAATAAGCAACATTTAAAGCTTAGCATTTGAGTACTGTGTTGCTACTTATGTAAATTTGTCAAAAGAGGTGACAATTGCCTTTAAATCCCTGTCTGATCTAATTGCTTTGTTTTGCATTGAAAGGGGAGCGTTAAATTCTCCTCCCCTCTACAATAAAACATTGGAAAACATTTCCACAGATTTCTGTCTTTTTTGTGTCAGCTGCTGTGTTCCTGACATTAGCAGGATCAATTTCCCATCTAAGATTGACAACAGTACCTGACAGGGTAAACTGTGTCTATGATATATCATGCAGGCAGAGATGAATTAATCTGCAAAGTATGTGAGAAGTTGATCTTTAGAAAAGTAGGTGTGCTTTCTCTTTCTTTGACTCCAATGCAAGGAAATACAAGTTTTAAAAAGTACAACCAGGGTTTCTGGTACTCACACAATGCTGGAACCATGTTGTAGGGAGAAAAGAAACCTAAAGACTGAGTTAAACTGTAGGAGAGGATGGAGTTTTCCTTTAATGCTTCACTGATTGCAGGGTTTACAGTTGCTGTCATGTGCTTGGGCCTATTTCTTTTAACCACATGCTGCATACTATCAGCATTAGCTTTACTGCAGTATCTTCCAAGGACACTTTCATTTGTAAGCATGCATTTCTCATTTGTAAGGATATTCGTGTGCTTTTCTATAAGTTCATATATCTGACAAATTTCAATGACCTTATTCAAAGTTAAATCACTGTCACAAAGCAAAATCTTTCTCACAGCGTCATCTTCAATACCACACACAAGTCTGTCTTATCAACTCATCCCTTAAATCACCACATCTGCACATTTTAGCCTTGTTTCTCAAATCAGTTATATATGCTGCAAGATTTTCACTAGGCTTTTGATCTCTTGTGTAAATTATGTGCCTTTCCATTGTAATATTCATTTGGGGGTTACACATTTCTCTAAATTTACATTTTATGCACTTGAGGTCTTCCCTTGACTCAGCCGGTACAACTATATGACGGTTTCCCCCTCTCCTGCAAAGACAGCAGGCACATATACAAATTAATGTTCTCTTTCTATGGCTTCTGACCCAGCTAAATTAAGCAGAATAAATGCCTTTGTGTGGTCATCTTTGTCAGAAAACCCAGCCTGTATGAAAATGTCGTACTGTTGCTCAGACAATCTCCAGTTCTCTGCAATATTATTGTCATCGTAAATTTAGAGAAATGTGCAACCCCCAAATGAATATTACAATGGAAAGGCACATATTTTACACAAGAGATCAAAAGCCTAGTGAAAATCTGGGATAGATTCCTGTCCCAGAGACTTCCCATACTCTGGAACAAACTCCCTATCTATATCAAACAAAGCTCCTCATTAGCACTCTTCAAGAAAAATCTTGATGACTGGATGGGAGATAAGAAATTCACCCCGGGGATCACATCTGTGACTCTGCTTGACAGGGGCACAGGAAAATAATTTTCTTGGGTGGCGAAAGCCAGGGTACATTTTTGGCTAGGCTTATATAGGCCCTAGGGCCAATAGCCTAGTACCTATCTATGAACCTATGAAACACAAGTGGACCTGGTTTGTGCAATCTGTCTGCCATGCGTGATAAGAGACCTTGGGACCCAGGTGGACAGTAGTCTCTCCTTTGATAGTCACATCGCCACAGTAGTCAGGAAATCCTTCTACGTGGCACACCTCATCATAAAAGGGTTTTTCATCCAGGAAAAAAGAGGTCATTGTTCCCCTCTACTCGTCACTCTTAGACCCATTATAGAGTACAATGCCCCTTATGGAATGTACCTCACAAGGCATCTGCAGCAGCTGGAAAGGCCACAGAAGTACCTCACAAAGAGGATTACTGGTCTCAAACAAATGTCCTACACTGACCGCTTCAAAAAACTCCAGCTTTACTCTATAGCATATCGCCTACTCCGAGATGATCTCTGCCTAACATATAAAGCTATGTCAAACCCAGAGTTGTTGGACATGCTACACCTAAAGAAATCCCATTCCCTCCAAGATACATGCTCTAGGGACCTAAACCTTTTCACCACAATAAACAGGACAAGCTGGAGGGATAGATTCCTGTCCAAGACACTTCCTATACTCTGGAACAAACTACCCATTTATGTCAAGCAACGTTCTTCATTAGCACTCTTCAAGAAAAATCTTGATGAGTGGATGGGAAATAGGAAATACACCCCGAGGATCACTTCTGTGTCTCTGCTGGACAGTGGCACAGGAAAATAACTTTCTTGGGTGGCGTAATCTATGGTACCTTGCTGGCTAGGCTTACATAGGCCCTTGGGCCGATAGCCTAGTACCTACCTATGAACCTATGCCAAAAAATTATTCCCAAAAACACTGTAATAATATGGCCCTTGTAATTATATATGAACAAGCTGCTATGTGTGCCTGTAATAACATTCAAATGCAAAATAAGCTCTTCAAAATACTGTACTTTGCAAAATATGCTTTGAAATGTCTGTATTTTCCAAAATAACTGTAGCATAATACTGCACAAACATGCAAACACTTCATACACTTCAGACACCTTGAATAACTTTGATTAATGCAAAAAAGTAGTGCTTAATGAAAAAATGTGGTAATTTCCCTTATTTTATACATCTTATGTGATTCAGACTTTATTTCAAACATTTTCCATAGTTATTTTGAATATTTCTATTAATGTGGAGCAGTTCCGGATATTTCTGTTGCTTAGAAAATCATTTAGCGCATTCTGAATGCCTCATTTCATACTTTGCGAATAATAAATCATTTGAGCAAGTTTTAATACCTGAAATTCATTTCTGACCTGTTTTGTGAGTTATACATGCAGTAGAGATAATTCACTCCTCTATACTCCTCCAATCTTAACTGACTGCCTCTCGGTCTTGAATCTGTAGAATATGGATCCCATTCTGGCACCATGCCACTCATCTCTCTCAAATATAGATGATGAACAGGTGGGGTAGTTCATTTATATGCTTTATTACATGGAAACACATCAGGATGGACAGCAGCATCACAAAATATAAACAAACTGATTAAATGACAGACTATACAGTCATACATGCTTACATCTCAAAAACTTACTACAAAAGGGCAGTCAGGCTCACATGTGCTCAGTGTTTATACACTTGTGTGAGCCCCTAAAAAGCTTCTTAAAGGCATATATACATATTGACCTACAGTATAGTACACTGAAGAGTTCAGCACCTCCCCCTTTGCAAATCAAAGTCAAGAACCTAGTATAGGAACAGAACCCATGGTCTTCTGATTTTCCAACATTGAAGGAAAAGTGCTACCTGTCAAGCCAATAATATCAATCAATGTTGGTCAGGTGTTCTGATCACACGTGTAGGCATGGAGAGGAATGGTATGTTAATGGGCAGTAGTAATGCGTGTATATTAGCAAGTGCCATGCAGGATGGGGAACATAAGTAACTGAATGTGGGACTGTCTGTAAACCCAGGGAAAGTGAGGTAGTAAGGTGGCTGTCAGTGTGAGTGTGTGTGAGTGTGTGTACTGTTATGCAATGCTGTACATGTCTTAAAGTGTGTATTTTTTCCCCCACAGGTGGCAAGGGGGGTTAGGGTCCCTCCTGCACGCAAACTGAGGTAGGTGTCCCTACAGACACTGATGATGATGATGATGGTACAGGTGAGGCACAGGTGGGGTTGTCAGAGGCCGACACTGCACCATTTGTCATTACCCTCCTAGCCACCCCAAGCCAGCATTTGATTTTTTTTCCCTGAAGAATTCAAAACAAATACACAAGCATGCCATTTACATACTACGATAATAACAATAAAGCAATAGAAGAAATAGATTTTTACAGAAACTACATATTTTTAAGATTATTTATGAGTAGTTGGAGGTTACTTTATGGAATTTCTTTATAAATAGGCATGTTATAGTCTTCCTTTAAATTTGCACATATAAAGTGTGGTTCATTATTCAGTTTACTTCTAGGTTTCTAAAAATGCTTTGCATTGCATATGCAAGATATATACCTGGTATGACATTCTTGGTATGCCAATCACGCTGATTTAAGTTTTGCAGATGCAATTAGAAGACAGGGTTTAATTAACCTTTATCTTCCTATTATGGAAAAATATACATCCAGCTATTCTTTTTCTAAATATCTCTGGAAGATGCAGTCATTTGGGTTTGGGGAAGGCCTATATAACCGCATGAGTTGTCAGTTGTTTATATTCTGTAGTTACGTGATCCTGCCTGTATGTATGTGCCTGTTCAGATATTGTACTCTTCTGTGCAGAAGGAATGAGGTTGATTTGTAGGTTTACTCTAAGCCAGTAGTTATTTCAAAAATTGTATTCTTAATTAACAATGCCTTAGAAGAAGAACCCTTTAAGGAGAGAGAACAGTTCAGAAGATGATGATAGGAGGTACAGTTAAGTGGGTTGCTACAGACAGAATATTTTTAGCTTCGACTATGCTAGTGGCATAAAATATAGGGAGAAGATGAAGAAAAGGAAAGAATGGGAAGCTGGAAAAGAAACGGAGGATTGAAATTCAATAATACTTAGTTTGGCATTAAAAAAAACATAGTTTGGTTTAGCTAGGCATTTGTAACCAGTGGCTCCTGAGATGAATTTATGAAATCCTTCCATCCATCTAATTAGAGTTTGAATATTCCTATGATTTTATACTGCCTGATATGTAGGGGAATTTTGTGCTGTAAGCAATGCAGTTACTTGAATGCAAATTTATCCCTGAATTGGGACTGGTTGATATTTGGGGATAGAACTAGGTCTTGATAGCTATTAACTGAGGAGATGTTCTTTTCAAGTAAACAGAGGTAGCAAAGAGTAGCTTGGAAGGCAAAGCACAGATTCTATAGTGGGGTCTGTAGGTCACAAAGGTAAGAACAGGGTTCCCTCACTGCTCTGATTAGGTCCCAGCTGACCTGACTTTAGCTAGCATCTTGGGCACTGCAGGAGATGGGTGATGAGGGCTGAAAATGAGTGTTTTTTCCAGCTCACCCACTCTAGAAAGGAAGGGGGTTCCATGTGGAATACGACAAATCCTCAGTAATGGGGACATTGTAATTGCACAGCAGATTGACGTTAACATTTCAGCATTAAAAAGGTAGATTTAACTGTCATTATGTATGGTGGTGCACATGATATCAGTAGCTCTTTTCAGTTACAGCATACAAAACTCCCAAGTAGGACAGTATATATGACACTACCAGCTGGTTTGCTCTATCTCCCTTTCCCAGTCCTCATCTAGAATAGTCCCCACCCCTGGGGATACTAGCAGAGACAATAAAAGTAAAACTGATGCAGCCTAACAATTCTTGATTAGCTGGAAGTCATGCAAAAATTGGTCATAAAAAAGAAAGAAAGAAAAGAAAAGAAAAGAAAAAAAGAGCATTTTAATGTATCCAAATAACACTGGTTCTTTAAACCTTGGATTCTTTTAGTTATAAAATCCATGGATCTTTCTAGCTGGGATAGTTTAGAGCTATGCATGCTGTATGGAGCATTGTATTTGTTGATGGTAAAAATAAAGCTAGAGTACAGGGCAATTAGGACAGACTTGGATCCAGACAAGAGCCCACAACTGATGACATGAGAGAGGTGGGAGGATTTTATGACAATGTTGAAACTATGTTTTAACAACAGCTCATTTGTTTAAATCCCATAAGCGCATTTCACAGTGTAAATCTTAAGATTAATTCCATTTATCTGATGTTATGAAGGAGTAGTAATTTAACAAAATGTAACGGTTACATTTCTTTGAATGTAGAGTTAGACTGTGTTAAGAAATACAGTAGTTGGTGTGATCAAGGTCTTGCCGTGGTATGAATCTGAAGGAATTTAGGATTATAACTAGCTTGCAATTGCCTGCTAATTTAGTTTATATATATGTCAGATAAATAGATTCCAAGGAGAAAAGGGCTGCTAATTATCCTTTGCTTTTCAGAGAAGGTACCATTTATTCTCATCAAGTGTGTTACATTTGATAACCAGTTTAACAGTTACCAATCCAGCAAACTATAAAGGAGTTAATACATATTTGGGTTTTCCTATTCATGCTGCCATAGTGAGGAATGGTACTAGATACTTTGCCTAAGTCAAGTTAGAAGTCCTTCATTTTATGGGTTTGGTGACTTTTTTGAAGATTACAAAAGTAAGAATGTATGATCTTCCTTTGACAAAGCCAGCCTGTGAAATGTTTAGTCTACAGCTCTTGCACGTACTTATTGATTAGTGCTACAATAATTAATTCCATAGATTTATGGACAAGACAAGTGAGACCTATGAGTCTATAGATACCTATGTCATTGAAGCACCTGCTTCTATAGAGGGGATCATATACGGCATTTATCAGTTCTTTTTTTTTTTTTTTTTTTTCAATAATAATTTTTATCGTTTTCTTATATTCCATACAAAATTAAAACAATACAGAAAATTAAGAAAAAACTACCAACTAATGTAACTAACACTAACTCCATAACATATATACAATATTTACATAAATGCTTCCAAGTAACACATTGAATTATACACAAAGAGTATAAAAGTGGTTAAGATCAATTCGAGTAATGAAAAGTTGCTGTTACAGAGTCTCTTAAAAGTGTAGAAATTCTTGTTAAATTCAAATATAAGATGTTACGCTAATACAATATTAAATACTTGTTCCCATATTTTTGGATTGTTAATATTTTTATTATGTTGGTTCAAAAGTAGTTTGTGAGCTACTATATGCCTTATTGCTAATGCTCTAAAATTATTCCATGATGTTTTGGATGGGTCTAACCAATTAGTAGCTATGTATAGCTTCATTAATAAGAAAATATTGATTAATACAATACATTGAGATTTAGAAAGTTCTTTTGGGGGAATATGTATCATGAATTCCCATGACAATTTTGAACTTTGGTAACCCATCTTCTGAAGTTGTATCTTAAGTGAGTTCCAAAGTTTGTATATGCATTTGCAACTCCAGAACATATGAAGAAGATCAGCAGATTGATCCTTGCAGTATGGACAAACTGGTGAATTTTTGGAATTAAATTTATGCAGGCTAAGGCGTGTATAATACACATTATTCCATATCATCAACTGGGTATACATCAGTTTTTGAAGAGAAATTGATTTTATAGTCAAGTCGATTGCTTTTATCATATGACTGTCTTCTATCTCTGGCATTTTCTCTTTCCAATATTTTGACACAAGAACTTTATCTTGGAATTTAAACTCCTTTATTAAATTATTTGCTGCTGTTATAAATGTAATATCTTGTTGGAGAGCTTGCCACAAATTCGAGCATTTAATTATATTCTCTTCTCTGGGTTTAAAATTTTTAAAGTAACTTATAGAAAGTTCCCTAATTTGTCTTACAATAACGAGATAATTTTTAGGTAAATTTAATTATTTTCTTATCTGATTAGCCGAGAGTTTAAGAAGTGTATAAATATCTATTAAAGTTAAATTAATTATTAAGGGGAATTCTTTAAGATCAATTAATTTATTATTTAGTCTCAGGTTAGGGTTCCTATGAAAGGGTTGATAAGCCATCATATATTGAGCAAGAGCTAATGATTGAAATAAGGTTTGTAGGGACGTTACATATGGTTTAATGTGATCCATTAACCCATACAGTTTCAAAGTTTCTTTACCTAAAAAGGGTATGGCTTTAGGATTAATATTCAAATGTAAAATATATTTATAATTCAGAAATACCCAGGTAGGAATCCATTTAGTGCTAGTTATATTATAATTAGCGATTCATAGAAGCCTGTTTGAATTTACTATAAAATAGTAAGTTTCAAAATTTGGTAACTCCAATCCACCTCTATGTTTTGGAGTCATTAATTTTTCATATGAGATCCTTGTTTTCTTCGGCTCCCAAATAAATTTAGCTAATTCTTTGTGACTTCGTTTAAAAAATGTTTTTGAAATTACTACCTGAGCAGATCTGAAAATATATAATAATTGTGGTAATATATTCATTTTGATAACTGATACCTTTGATAATACTGGTAGTCGTAGATTCTTCCATCTTCCCAAATCAGATACTATTTGATCCCAAACTGTTTTAATATTGGTAACATAAAAATCCTTATCATCCGTAGCGAAGCCAATACCCAAGTATTTAATATTATCTTTACACATTATTTGTCCCACCAGAGGTAACAGTGAAAAGGGTTTGGGAGTTCTCAATGGGAAAATACTAGTTTTTCTTAGATTAATTTTATAGTTGGAAACTTCTGAAAAATTCTCTATTGCTTTTACTAACTTTTTAGTGTCTGAAACTGGAGTTTTACAATAAATATTCAGGTCATCTGCGAACACTGCCATTGATATTTTTGTTCCGTAAACTAGTGGGGTATTGTGGTATATATTCTGTTTAATGTATAGGAATAATGGTTCAATGTATATATTAAATAAAGGCGACAGAGGACAACCCTGACGTGTTCCACTTTTGATTGGTATTCTTTTAGAAAAATTTCTATTTATATACAATGTGGTGTAAGGATTACTATATAGAATTTTAAGACTTCAACAAATTCATGAGAAATATTAAAATATGGCAAAATTTCAAACAAAAAGTCTATATCAACCCTGTCAAAAGCTTTCTGTGCATCAACTATAAGTGCATACATGTTAAGGTTCGTCTGTTTAGCATAAGCTATTAAAGTATGTAATGTAAGTGTATTATCACTAGTTTGTCTATTTGCCATAAAACCAGCCTGTTCCCTAGATACAATATGATGCATAACTTTTTTTAATCTATTAGCTATAATAGAGGTTAAAATTTTCATATCTACATTTATTAATGAAATTGGTCTATAATTGTCAGGGTTTTGAGAATCAGAATTAGGTTTAGGTATAAAAATAGTTTTTGAAGCATTGAGATAGGGATCATTAATTTTGTTCTTCATTATATAATTAAATACACGTGAGAGTATTTTGCCAAAGATATTGTCAGATTTCTTATATAATTCCACCGTCATACCATCAGGACCTGGTGACTTATGCGATTTCATATATTGAATTGTATACATCACTTCTTCTTCAGATATCGGTTTAATCAAATCTCTTTGAATACTGTCCTCTATTCTCGGAAATGTAATATTTTGTAAAAATTTCTTGCTAGTTATATAGGGGGATAAATCACTGTGCTCACCATATATACTAGTATATATCTGCTCAAAAACATTTATGATATCTTCGGTTTTGAAATAAGCTGTATTTCTAAATGTATTTCCGAAATTTGTACTGCTGTTCTCGACTGATTAATTATCCTAGCTAATGCCCTTGATGGTGTTTGCACATGATTAGCATACCTCACTAACATCTTATGTTCCTGAAATGTCAAGTTGCTATTTTGTATTAAGAAAAAATCTTTTTGACATTTAAGTAATTCCACCTCTGTTTGAGTGTTAAAATTTTTAATCAATTCTTGATCAAGTGTCTTAATTTTAGCTTCCAATTTTTGAATATCTCTATTTTGTATTTTTTTATAGTATGAAGCTTTTTGCAAAAAGATCCCTCTTATTTGTGCTTTAACTGTCGCCCAATCAATGTCAGGTACACCTTGTTGTTTCTTTAATCTATCTAATAACTCTTTAAGATGACCTATAATTTCATGCAGTATTTCGTCCTTATTCAACAAATTTGGGTTAAGAGACCAGTTAAAACCTCTTTGCTGCTGGGCCTCCATTGGATCTTTAGCAAAACGTAATGAAATTTTTGAATGATCTGACAAGTAACGTGCATGTGTAACAACTAAGGGTCCCAGGTTAACCATTATTTTTGACATCAAAAAGAAATCTATTCTGGACCACATTTTATGACATGTGGAATAAAAGGTATAATTATTTATACTATTACCAGTATTTAAATACTGAGTAGGATCATATAGTTGAAAGTCTTCCTTAACATCACTTAATACTGATACCACTTGTTTATTAAATGCTCTTTGTGGACAAGATCTATCCAACTTCGGATTCTGATAAGAATTCTAGTCTCCTCCAATAATTATATAATATTTATCATATTGCATCAAAATTGGATATAACGATGTTATGAATAGATGCTGGTCATTACAGGGTGCATGAACATTTAACAATAAAATAGGTTTATCAAACTGGGTAGCTAAAAGAAGAACATAACACCATCTTCCATCTTTATCTGCCTTAGAGTCTAAAATCTTTCCCTTATAATTATTTTTAATAATTATAGCTACCCCAGCACTGTTAGTTTTACCTTCTGAGGCTATTACTTCTCTAATCCATTTTCTTTTTTGGATATCAACCCATTGATCATTAGTTAAATGCATTTCTTGAAGTAATATAAACATCGCCTTAGCCTGCAACAATAAGTGTAAAATTAACTTCCTCTTCTTTAAACTCTGGAGTCCTTTAATGTTCCATGAGTCCACCTCCCACATTCAAATAGTTGTTATAAAGTAAAAGTTTAAAAGAGAAAACAAAAAGGAAAGGTAAAATAGCTTGAAAAACATACATAATTTGGAAGCATTCTTGACATCCCGTCCTATACCAGTGCCTATCCACTCTAACCCCGGACCAGGACATACATAGGTCTTGCATAACATAGAAGACTGAAAGGGTCAAAGAAACACAGAAACAAAACAATCTTAATTTATAAAACTTTAAACACATCCTATAGTAAAGACCTACATTAACTAACCTAACTATTACAAAGTCTATTCTAAACATTCCCTAACAAACACTACTGTTGTCTACATCTTGGATTAGTTGTTATTGAAAAAAGAAATCATATTAAAGATATAAATTACTGTAACAAAACTTTAGTAATTATGATTAGCATGCTATATATACATACTAAGCCTCACCTATATACTCATAAAATAACATTTCAAAAAATACAAGTTTAACAAATGAACAAGTTTTCCTTCTATTATAGAAAAAAACTAAGTTATAACCATATATAAAAACACACATACCTTTAAATAAACATTTTCCTTATTTATACATTATAAACTATTGCTATTTTCTATTCATATAAACTAATATGTAAATAATGTAATATATAGCTATCACCCCTGAGTAAAAGTATAAAGGTTGAATTATATATTATAAAGTTGCAAAATGTACTAAAACCTCTATATTTAACAGTACTGCATACAGCCTTTTAATCTACCATATATGACAGGGTTTATATTAGTAACTAACTAACTAACCAGTGTTTAAAAATGTTCCTATGTGCTTAAATTAATGAAACAGTACATTACTTGATGTTACAATGTCCTTACAAGGTTAAAAAACAGTCCTGTTGGGTTTTTTACAGACGGACTTCCGGAAGCACCACATCGAAATCTGCCCCCTCAACAGTCCTAAAGGCATTTTTTGTCTTCTCGTCGACGCAGACAGCTCGTGGAAGCCATAAAACTTTGGAAAACGATCGCAGGTAGCCGAAAACAGCAAAAAACAGCAATCCTATTAATCCAGAAGAGGCCTAAAGCATTTCAAAAGAAGACAAAGGATTACCCAGACCTCGAGCCACAGTAATCAGCAAATCCGACCTCAGGCAGCCTGATAGTCCCAACGGAAATACAGTTCAAGTCTCAGAAGCAGGTACACTTTTAAAAACCTTCAGAAAAGTAATTTTTGCTTCATTTTTTGCAGAAACAGAATATTTAATCCCATCTACTGTGAACGTTAATGAATTAGGATATTTCATTTGAAATTTAACCTGTTTATCAATGAGAAATCTGCAGTAAGGAGATAAGGACTGTCTTGCTTGTCTGATTTGCACAGGTAAATCTTGAGCCAGAGAGATTTTGTTGTTTTTCCACATGATACTTCCACCACTTTTTTTAAAAGTTACCCGTATTCTGTTAACATCCTGGTAGTTGAGTATTTTAACATATACAGGTCTTGGAGTATTAGAAGCTTGTTGTTCTCTCAAAGCTCTGTGTGCCCTTTCAATAATGATTTGCTTTACCATGTCAGAGTCATATAAGATCACTGTAAATATTTGTGTTATAGATAGGATTAAGTCATTATATTGCACAGATTCTGGAATTCCTCTAATAATGATGTTATTTTTCCTGGATCTTGCTTCTAAGTCAGTGATTTTGCTTTGAATAGCCTGAATATCCAAATCATGTATACTTGTTTTTTCTGCTAGTAGATTTAGTTTGTCTTCATTTTCAGAAATCCAAGCTTCAGATTTTTCCATTCTTTCAAGTAGTTGGTTGCAAGAGTTTCCAAACGTTTGTATTTGGCTAGTTAATTCTTTCAGAGCCTCTTGAATGGGTAATAAGGCAGTTTTGATGTCTTCCATATTTAGTGCTTGATCTAATTTAGTTTTAGTCTCTGGCTTTTGTTGTTCTTGTAGTTTAGTAACTTTTTGCCTTTTAGAGATCACATCTTTTTCCGGTGACCGTAGTTCTGAAAGTTTTGTTTTGGTAGTGGTTGTGTCCATATTTTTTTCCTCTTTCAACATCTTTGTCCAGTACAGAAGTATAAAGTATATAGAGCACACGGTGCCTTTGTTTGATTTCCTTGTCAGAGCCAGCTAATCTATTATAATTCTGTTGAATAATGTATTATTTTTCGGATTTTCTTCTTCCTACAAGGTAGTTAGATGAAGTTGTAGTTGTTTTGTCGAAGATTTAGTGTTAAAAAGTCCCTAGTATCAATTTAAATTTAGATTTCCTCAGGGTATATACAGAGATGTAGTTCAGCAGTGTTCACAGAATGGTAGCCATCTTTGAATCCCAGCATTTATCAATTCTTCAAGCACATATCTTGTGGAAAAACTTTGATTCAAGACATTTAGGGGAAGTTTGGCCAAATAATGTTTTAATCTTACAGCAAACAGCCAGGATTTCTGACAGCAAAGAGGTGTTTTGATTTTTTTGAAACATAAACAACATTGGGTATGGGAGTTTGGCCTGAAATGATAAGGGGATCTGAGGATGTAGGAGGTGGATTAAAATTAGAATATGTGTAGTACCATTTGCAATGGGATCAGTACACGTAAAGGTTTTATTGCAGAGTTTACATACACACCTAAAACAGACCTTATAGTTTCCTTTAGTATTGATAGCTATGCTGTACATTGCTTGTCATTAAAGACTATGTCTCCAAAATGCAATGGCC
This sequence comes from Protopterus annectens, assembly GCF_019279795.1. NCBI lineage: Eukaryota > Metazoa > Chordata > Ceratodontiformes > Protopteridae > Protopterus > Protopterus annectens. The sequence goes on from NC_056732.1 coordinate 1,713,148,009, forward strand.
TCAGAGAAACAATAATAAAGGAAATGAGTGTCTGTGTGTATGTCAGCTTGTGAAATACAAGGTTTTTCTTTTTTGAGATTTTTATGATAAAATCTCAGATTTGTTAAAGAAATGTAGTAGTACGTAGCACATATACATTGTGCCACCATAGGTAGCACTCTGCATTTCATATAGACTTCTGAGCAATGCTTTGCATATCATGAAATGGATGCCATGAGTGGATACATGAGTACATGCACTGTTTTGGGGTAGCATCATTCTAACTTCAGAGATTCTCCCAAATATTGGTATTTACAATTGTTTCTACTTTTCCAGAATGTCAACAATCCTACCTTTATAGGCCTTGACAGTTAGCATTCAATATTATTTTCATTTAATTGTTGTTCAATATTCACTGTATGATTTTCTGATCTGACTTTTATTTATTCCTGTATGCTGGTTCTACTATTTGTTACTGCATTTCATGTGATAATATTATGTTTTTTATTAATTGAACTTTGTATGTTGGAGCTTTTTTCCCTGGGCCTCCACCGAAAACAGGAATCATGCCCAGTCAGACTTTCCTGGTAAACAAATGCAAAAATAAAATAATAAATTTGTTAAGACATCCTTATCCCCAAGTATTCAAATACCCAGCTTTCCAGTGATGTCACCAGTGCTCATACCCTAGAAAGAAATAGCAATTAATGAATTTTTGCTTTATTTATCATGAGGCTTGAAAATTCTTTAAACCTCTCAAATAGTGCAAATAGGAATGAACTGACATCTCTGGGTTTGCCATAATAACTACATGGCCAACTATGTATATTTTCAGTTTAATTTATGAATTTCCATTCATTATTCCTATAATATCTTGTGATCTTAGACTACCACTGTTAATGGCTGAAACACTGGAAAAAAATAACAAGACAGTCAGCAGGCATCCATAAAAGGTTCCTAGTTACAAGTCAAATGCCTAAAAACCCTCTATTTACCATGACTAAGACTTTGCCCCAAACAAAGGGGTTTTACTTTTTGCAGGCCTCTGTGTCCCTCATTTAAAAAAAAAAACTTTCAAAAACCTGCCTTAAGAGGCCTCATAACATGCTATCAAATGGCTTTCTCAGATTTAAAAACATGGGTAAATATGGACAGAGTCCTTCATTTCTGATTATATAACATGCAATAGGATTTGGTACTTAGGTTCATAGGAGGTTACTAGACTAATGGCCCTAGGGTCTTTACAAGCCTAGATGTGTAAAACACTTGCGTACCCTAACTGGCCATAGTTAGAGGGTCATTGTTAGTAGAGTGATTCTATTCTATGATCAGCACTAACTACCCCTGTCAATGAGGGACATAGGTGCCACCCCTGGGGTGAATTTATGATCAACTTAGTTTACTTTTCACTGTTTAAGTAACTTCCACATGGTCTGTACAGCCCTCCATCAATTCTAGTAAGAATTCCTACATGTAACTCATTGTTGACCAGTTGCACTGATATATGGACATCAAGAATAGGCTCTGTTAGGTTTTATTATAGCTTGAGAAAGATCAGTGTTAAAGTTTCTACCACAGACCTTAACCAGCTCTCTATTCCCAACCACTACATTTAAGTCTAGTGTTACTAGTTTAGTCAGATCCTCTTGGAATTGCTCATAAAACGTGATTGTGAAAACAAACTTTCCAAAGGCTGTGCTATCTTTCATTATCTCATTTGCTGTACTTACCTCCCATTAAGTAATTTGTTTCTTAATCACCTCCATTACTTCACTCTTTGGAAGCCTTACCACTCTGACTTTCCACCTTTTCCCTTTTAGGTGGTGACACACTTTAAAGCTTATAGTAAGAGTGTTCCATAATATTTAGTGTCTCTCTTCTTGAGGCTGTCATATTCCATCTTCATGTATAAGTTTGGAGATGATAACTGCATAATTCCTCCTATCTTCAGGTGATAAACCATCCAGTGATCTGCTCCTCCCAGGTCTTGTAGAAGGACCTATCTCTTTCTGTTTTTGTCACAAATCTCTAAAAAATTTACTGCATGCACAACAGCTGTAATACTTGTCAGAAGTGAGAGTTATGGCTTACATTCACACCCACACCTTGTCAAGTATTACAGATATGTTAACATACAAGGAGCAGAACCTTTAGTGCAAGGAAACAGAAGCTGATCGGCATCCAAACATGCCTACAGGCCCACTTTGGGAACAAGGAAGTGTGTGTGTGTGTGTGTGTGTGTGTGTGTGTGTGTGTGTGTGTGTGTGTGTGTGTGTGTGTGTGTGTGTGTGTTATTGTGTGTGTGATGGCAGAGGAGATAACAAACAAAGTTCATTCAGTAATGAAAACAAATCATGGTTTGTACTATATGGAATCTTACTGGCATGATTTCTGCCTGACCTCTCCAGCATTTAGAGTTCAGTACTGATCTCTGGTCAATGTCTGTGTGGATTTTTTTCATGTTCTTATGTTGTCTGATGTGTGAGTATGTGCATTTATGTGCGCGCGCGTGTGTGTGTGTGTGTGTGTGTGTGTGTGTGTATGTTTTATTTGGTCACAGCTAATGTTTGAAATGAGTCCAAGCAAAAGAAAAGTCCATATTCCAAGTTTAAATAAAAAAATATTTTGGTTGTAGAAGGGTTTACTTAAACATTAACCATTAAACAAAAGACATATGTAGAGGCCTGAGAAATGTGCAGAAAGAAAAGGCTCTGGACTGAAAAAGCAGGCAAGTGACTGTCTCTGCTAGTTAATGTGTTTCTTTTAGGGGATTAACAAATGCTGGGGTAAATGTGAAACAAACTGGCTTTACAAATCACCCCTGATAAAATTAGCAATGCATAGATTCATAGGTGCTTACCTGGCTATTTATCTGTAAGGATCTTAAGAAGTCTAACCCTGCACACCCATGGTAATTATTAGGCTTTATATTTTGTAACATGCATCTTCAAAGACAGGTTGCACAAGTATATGTTGGGTACTTACATGTTTCCCCATACATGACGGCCATTGGAAGTATCCCAGGTGTGAATCTGTCGCTATTTGAATGTAACATAGAGAAGAAGCCATTTCCATAGAAGTAGCATTCTGTGTGATACTTACCTATCCCTCCAGCATAAGATCATAGGAAGTTACTAGGCTAATGACCCAAGAGCCCTTACAAGACTAGCCAAATTTACCCCTTTTACCACAATCAGCATGTATTGCCTCTGCCCAAGAGGGACACAGGTGGAATCCTCATGGTGAATTTGCGGTTATCCATCCAATCATCCAGATTGCATGATTGCATTTGAAGAGGGTCAATGAGGTGTGCTGTTTGATGTGAAGTGGGAGTTTATTCCAAAGGTGTGATAACCTCTGGGAGATAAATCTGTCCCTCCAACAGGTTCTATTGATATCACATACCAGGTTTAGGTGCTGACAATGAGTAACCTGCGTGCCATTTGACTTGTGGATGTGCAGCATTTCCAGTAAAGCAGGGTCAAAGATTGCCTAATATGTAAGGCAACGATTGCCTTTGAGTGGTCTGTATGAAACAAACACTAGATCCTACCCAGTTCGGCTTTGTCAAGGGCAGATCCTGCCTTTTGAACCTGGTTGACTTCTTTGAAACAGTCACTAAAGCCATAGATGAAGGGAAGGTAGTCCACACAGCCTATCTGGACCTTGCAAAGGCATTTGACACAATACCCCACTCGGGCATCATAGATAAGCTATCCAGCTTAAATATAAACCCCTATGTCACAAGATGGGTCGCAAACTGGCTCAAAGACAGAACCCACAGAGTGAGAGTTGCTGGAGCCATGTCAGACTCGAAACCGGTCACAAGTGGCATCCCACAGGGTTCTATCCTGGGACCACTCTTGTTCGGTATATACTTTTCCGAGGTACAGGCAAACGTGGGAGGACTATGGCTCACCAAGTTCGCAGACGACTGCAAACTGGGCGTCATAATCAACTCTCCAGCTGACGCAAACATCCTTCAAAAAGGTCTCACAGAGACAGATAACTGGTGCCAGCGCCATGGTTTAAAGCTAAATGCTAAAAAATGTATAGTCATACCCTTTGGCAAAAACAATGTGCCCACAAATTACCACATAGGCAGAAACCCATTAAGTACAGAGAAAGTTATTAGGGACCTGGGGACCCAAGTTGATAGCAATCTCTCCTTTGAAAACCACATTGCCAAAGTGGTTAGAAAGACCTTCTACATAGCCCACCTCATCACGAAGGGTTTCACATCTAGATCAAGAGAAGTAATCATGCCTCTTTATTCATCCCTCATCAGGCCCATCATAGAATACAATGCCCCTTTTGGGATGTACCTTACCCGACACCTGCAGCAATTAGAAAGACCCCAAAAGTATCTCACCAAGAGGATCAAGGGTCTCAAACACATGCCATACACTGCTCGGTTAAAAAAACTCCAGCTCTACTCAGTTGCATACCGCCTACTTCGAGGCGATCTATGCCTGACATACAAAGCTATGTCAAATCCAGAATTAATGGACATGCTAGAGCCACACGCTCCAGGGACTTGAACCTCAGCACAGAAATAAATAGAACTTGCTGGAGGGACAGGTTCATAACCCAGAGGCTCCCTTCGCTCTGGAATAGAATTCCAGTTCATGTGAGGCAGAGCACCTCACTGAATCTCTTCAAGAAGAATCTCGATAAGTGGATGGGGGATCGCAGGTTTGTCCCAGGGATTACTCCCATGTCACTATTAGACAGAGGCACAGTAAACTAAACCTTAAAAAGGGCAAAGTATACTCAAATCAAGGGGTGGCGTAAGCCATACAGAATCGGGCTAGGCTTATAATTGCCCCAGGGCAGATAGCCTAGTAGGAACCTATGAACCTATGAACCTATGAAGTAACAGTGATTTCAGCTGATCTACATAGGATAGCTGCTAAAAACTTTGAATTTTCCTTGTGAGTAACCTTTGTGATTCTCCAATTGCTGCAGGTGCTTTGAAAGGTACATACCAAAAGGGCGTTGCACTCAATTATTGGACTAATGAGTGAAGAGTACAGGGAGATGATAGCTTCTCTTTTTACTTCTCTTTTTCTTGAGGCAATGCATTACTTATGAGATGAGCCATACAGAATGCCTTTCTTACCACTGTGGAAAGATGGTGATCAAAGGCAAGGTTGCTGTTGACCTGAGTGCACAGATCTCTCACCACTAATTGTGTACTTAGGGTATTACCATTGATGTGATAATTTGCAGCGAAAGAGATGATAATACATTTTTTTGCATTGTGTTTCAGCCATGACATTGACACCAGTCATTTGCTTGCGTAAGACCTTCTTGAGGGATGTTGATATAATTTGGAGATTCTATGATTGCATCCAGTTTGCAGTCATCAGCAAACTTTGTCTGCCACAGTCCCTTGGTTTCAGAGAAATAGATTCCAACTGGTAGAGGTCCCAGAATCGATCTCTGTAGAACGCCACTGGTTATGGCTCTGCTGTTGGAGGTGGATTCCTCTATTTTGACTATATGGGTTCTATCAATGAGCCAATTCACAACCCACCTTACAATATAAGGGTTGATATCTAGCTGGGAGATCTCACTACAGTGAAGAGAATGGTAACCATTCCGCACTGTATAGTGATCTCCACTACCAGTCTCTTCACTGTAGAGCAGTCTTGGAGTTACTATATTTTAGTTGCAGGGGGTGTCGGGGGTGCAGTCTTGAGGTTATGAGTTTGATATATTGAACGTCGAGACTGTGGACTTTCGAAATTAAAAAGTGAACCCGTGGTAACCATATGTCATGTATGACAACCTGGCCCAAGAGAACAGAAAATGATTATGGATAAGAACTTGCTGACCACAAATTTAGGCTGCTATTCAAAGCACAGCTACAGTAATCCCAGTGAAAATACTTACATGTTGTCTTTAATCACTTATCATATCTATCTATGCTCTTGACTTTATCATTTTCTCAACAAGTTCTGGACAACCAACTAAACTGTGATCTTGACTGTAAATTTTGTATATGGTATGTTTGTTACATTTGTAATACTGAAATGTGTTTTTATCTAAAATCTTAAGCACTCAGTCTGCAAAATATTACATACCTAGCTGAAAGTAAGAATCAAACCTGGTACCTTATGTCTGTAAGGTAAAAACCCTAACCATTAGGTCAACACTGAACCACCTACAATCCTGTCATTGTACTTAGCTGCACCATGCCTGGTCCTGGTCCACTGAAATCAGTGCATTACCCCAGTAAGCAAACATAAATACATTCATAACTAATAGAATAACTAACTACCTCAGTGATTGAATATATGAATGATTCAATAAATAAATAAATGCATGCTTAAGTAAATACACTCCATAGTTAAGAGACTAGATGGGACCTGAAGTAACTATTGGGCTTTTTAGCACTGAATACTACAACTGGGGTTCCTGTTATATGATCAAAGATGCATTCTTTCGAATGTATCTTGATAGAACTTTGAAGCACGAAAAGGCAAAATATCGAAATGGCATATAAGCGATTTCTTTCACTGGGAAAGAAATCACTTAGCCGTTTCCATTACTTTGCCATTTTCTTCACTGTAGTGCAATCTCAGAGTTGGTATATTTAAGAAGGGGGTGGGGGGGGTGAATTTCCCTCCACTTTATGTAATGTTTTAAAGTTGTTTTTTTTTTTTTGTGGAACAGCGATTTTTTTCCCTTGGAAAAAAATTGCTGTTCTAAGTATTCGGGATTGTAGACTTTCAATTACACGAGGTCGATAAATCAGTGTTCGCTGTTTTAAGCATTCACTAATTTAATATAGACCCCTACAACCAATGTAACAGTTCTGGCTGCCACCCAGCCTATTCAAAGGGCAAAATCAACAGCAAAAAACAGCTGAAAGATTATATGATGTGCAGAGATGCATTTCTGGTAGGAAATATTGTATTAGATTGTCATTCTTCACCAGCTAATTTTTATTATATTGTGTAAGGGTGTCAAATGTCTTACAGCCTAGAAGGTTTTTTACATCAGTGGCAACTGGTTAAGAACAGATGAGTCTGCAGAGCTGTGTGGATAGGAGGTTGAGATATTTTATTAATTTCCAGAATAATTTAGGAAAGAGGCAAGGGTTGTTTGTTTATAATGCTGTGTTTGTACCTACTGCAATCATTTTCATGGATTAAGACATTCTTTATAAAGTTAGGTGACCCAAGCATTATCTCTTTGTCTCTGATGTTTAGGATCAGCTGTAAGCTGTGGTTATTCGTCCCTCTAATGCAGCTGTGCATTTTAGGGAAGGCATTACTTTTTATACGCTCAGTGTAAGATAATTTGTAATACTACTTGGTGAATTTCACTTCTGTCTGTAGTTAAATTAGATGTACCTTTAACTATTCATTGGTAGTTATTGTGTTTGTGTTAAGCGTCTGCTTATGTGCAATTCTGATTACTGCTTCTTTCAGTTTTTTTTATTATTATTATTATTACTAATTTAAGGTTGAAAATAGAACCCGATTGTCCAGCCTGTTCCCCTGATCTATCTAAATAAATAACAAATACATACATCACAGAAGAGAGTAAGAGTGTGAGAGAGAAAGAGGCATATGAGTATAGCAGATAGGGAAGATGATACGTTTAAATGGGGAGGAGGAAGAGACGGAGTGAGAAGAAGATGGACAAAAGCAAGGAGTTATGAATGCTGGATGACAGTCGCATAACAAAAAAATATCTTACTATCAAAATGAAAAAAAAATGCTTTTATATTATTTGCTACTTTCAAAAAGCTTAACTAACCATAGTAGTTTACTACAACAGACCCCCATGACAAGGGTGTAGCTAGGCATATTTTTTGTACTCTACTGAGTACAATTTTGTGTACATTGCTTTAAGCCATTATGTGTCCAAATTAATGTCTCCAATAGAATTTTCATAGACTGAAAAATATCTATTTACTAGTTTGGAGGGAATGTGATGCAAACATGTGTTAACTGCTGGGTGAGGCATTTCAATTTTTTAAATGATAGGTGGGTTGAGGGCAAGAATAAGAGCTTATGATTACAAAATGATATTCTCTGGATACACCCATGCTCTACGGTCATAGTGTATCACAGGTCTACAAACACATGTACCTCAGGCTTTTTTCTAAACTTAATGGTCTCCCTTCACAACACTGAGAACAAAGCCAATAAAGTAATTTCACAATTCAGACTCTCTTACACAGTAAGTAGTCTTACCTTCTCATTCCTCAGTCAAGATCCTCTACATTCAGAAATATACTACACTCAAGAATGGAGCATTCCCTCTCTACAGTTTCCCCTCATTCTGTCGCAAATGATTTCTTACTTCATTCAACAGTAAACAGAATATTCAGTTTCATATACTTTGTTCTTTGCAGAACTCATAAATTCTTTCTTCTAGATCAGTGGTGCACAACCTTTTTGTGGTGAGGGCCACTACACGAATTCTTAATGCATCTGTGGGCCATCTCAAAACATAGTAAATCATTATGAGTTAATAATAGGTACCAGTGACTGCCATTTTTACTTAGGACGGCAATCATGAAATTGCTTGTTTTCTACATCAACTTTGCATTTAACTTTATTCTGGCTTGCAGCCGTCACTTCTTACAAACTCTTGCAGAAAGTTACTACTGTTTACAGACTACAAGTTATAAACAACAAAGAATAGTTACTTCTGCAGCCAAAATTAGAGGTGTGAGCAACTGTAGTCAATTAGGTAATAAGTGTGTGCTGGAAAGTTTGTGACTGGAGTAAGGCATAGCATTTTTTTACTTTTTTTTTAATTTTTGGTTACTCTCTGGGGTTTTAACTACTTACCTGCTAAACTAAGAAAGAACAAGCCAAATCCAACATTGTAAAACTTCTTCACAGACCTTCTCTTCAATAAAAATAAGTGTAAATGCTTCACTGATCACAGATAAACTGATATGCAAAACGTGTCTCATTCAGTAATGTTTCTATGCCCACAACATGTGCCCACTGATCAAAATAGCATAAATTATTAAACTTAGGAAATGTCACTCAAAACTGTACATAACAAAAAAGCTGTACATATTTATTATCATTATATGTGATAAACTTTGTATATGACTCATTTTTTCCTTTTGTCATATAATTGCCTTCTATGTTAAATGTACACAACCTTTTCAATATGCCTTATTCTTATACATTATATTATATTATATTCTGTACTACAACTACAATCCATATATGTGTACTTTTATGAGCCCATGGAATGGCTGAAAAGGGTCCAGTCCACCAACTCAGTTAACAAATTAATAAATAGAAAATAATAAAGTAATCATTTATACAGACAGCATTGGAAGTTGTGTTAATCAAACAGAAATTCAGCATATATATAGCTATACTATATAATACCTAGCATACACTGACCTTTGCATGTATAAGTAATCTGTTATGCCTGTAGTATATTTTCTGCTGCTGTTCCATTTCCTTCACTGAATCTGAAAAATGATCCTTCCCAGTGACATTCAGTGCTCTCTTCTGATATTTATATTTATCCTTACAACTTATTATCTTTTATTACCAATTTTCTTCATTTTATTGTTAGTTAACTACCTCTTTATCTTTATCCAATATATAGACCACTAATTTGTACATACATCAAACTTTATGTTCTTATGTTGCAGTTTGGTTTATCGGCACCAGATTTATTTGATTATTTATTATTTTAAATTACTGCACATTAAATCAGTATCTTTGGTCCCACAGAAAGCAGGCGTCTAGTACAGTTAATCTGGTAAACAAACACATATGCAATCAAAATAAGCAAAGTAATAATATATTGATGCAGTTTAGAGCCTGAAAACCTGTCACAGATCATGCATGCTTCATGCTTTTCCCCTTATTGAATTTCATAGGAATTTGTCTCGGCCTACATTACTTAGAAGAACATACATTTTGTAGTTTTCAGTCTTAATGCATTGCCTACATTTGTATATCCTCAGAGGCAGTATAGTCCCACAGACTGCTAAAGTGACTTACAAACAGACTTGTGGAGAAATCTTAATATGAAAGAAATGTTATCGGCCTGTGAAAGGCTTTTTAGATGCTAACAGTCTGCATAAATCATAGTACTTCAGTAAACAAAGAAACTCAAGAGCTGTTTCCAAAGGTAGTCTAAAAAGCCAGTGATTTACAACATTGTCACTGTGACAACATGCAGAGAAAAACATCTAATTTATTATGTTTAAGATATGCTATATTAATAGGACACAGACATTATAGTCAGAATAAGAAAAAAATGAGGGAGAAAAACTAAATGCCAAAAAATGCATAATAGTATCCTTCCTTGGCAGCTATCATATTGACAATACAGCCCTTAGATTAGACCCAGTAGTCAGGGACTTGGGGACACACATAGACATTAATCTAGCACAGTAGAGAGGAAATCAATCTATGTTGCACAACAAAGGTATGGCATCAAGGTTCAAGGAAATCATTGTTCCACTGTATATGGCATTCATCAGACCAATCATTGAGTGCAGTACTTTGAATGGACCTAACCAGGCATATCCAACAAATGGAACATCCACAGAGGTTCCTCACTAGAAGAATATAGGGCATAAGTGAAATGTCCTATGCAGACCCGCTCAAGGCCCTTTCCCTGTATTCTGTCTCTTATAGATCTATGCCTGGTACAGGGCATTGTCAGACCCCAGTCTTATGGACCTCCTGCATATCAGCAAAACAAACAGCACCAGAATTACCTATTCTAAAGACTTAAACCTTGCCTTTGATATAAATAGGACATGTTGGAGAGACAGGTATGTATTCCAGAGACTCTCCCATCTCTGAAACAGGCATCATCCATGTGAAGCTGAGTTTCTTCCTAACCCAATTAAACTGTAAATTGAACAATTGGATGGGAAACAGATATTTCATCCCTGGCTTGGCACCTATGTCTCTAATGAACACAGGAAGCCTGTAAATGATTCATCTCCCAGGGCTTTGCTTGTAAATGTTTTAGCTCAAAAGCCCTTGTTTACACTTATCAAGGTTACTAGAACTTGTCAGGGATTTGGAATGCATGGCTAGGCTTAAAAAGGCCTTCATGGTCTTTAGCCTAGCAAACACATATGAACCTATAAAATCATGTAGTTATGGCAGTCCTAATCATGCTGAATGTTATAGGATATGAGGAATTTAAATATAGAGATTCTGATGCATTAATACAGCACAACATATCAGAAATGATGACAATTGATCATTTCAGGGTTAAGTTTTCCTTTAACTGACAATATTCTATCCCATAGAATAGCTAAATTACATTAAATGCATTGTGCATACCTTCTGACATTCAGATACTTAAAACATCAGCATGTAGCCAGAAGTAGATACAATATATTAAACCTGTGCTTTATATAAAAAAAAACTTTAAAACAAGCAACTAAAAATGTACTATTCAGCAGTAATAAAGTAAATGAATTACTTCCTTCATTGTGCCTTGACACATGATTGTTAAAGATATAAAGAATGCATTTGTCATTAACACATAAACAACAGTAATTTTCATAATGCTGTAAGGAAGTCATAAAACTATAAAAACAGAATGGAATGTAACACTCCAACACTGAAAATATGTTGCTGATTAGACATAAGAATAGAATCCCTGTACTTATGGTAAATGAAGAACCCATGAAATGACATAAAGAACAAGAAAATAATTTCTGTCTCTTTACGTACCTGCCGGATAAGCTGCACAACTAACATAACATATTTTTAAAATTTAATTGAGAAGCTACTGTATCGTGGTGGTGGTGCTGCAGTAGCATTGTTGCCTCACAGTCAGATGCTGTTAGATTCTCAGCTAGAGCGTCTTCTGCGTGGAGACATGCGTAAATGGGCGTACCTTGTTGAAGGTTGTGCGTCAGGGCTGGTAACTCAGCACGTAAAAATCAACTATCAATCATTAGCGGACCGGAGTTCTGCTGTGGCGACCCCTAACCGGGAAAAGCCGAAAGACACAACAACAACAATTGAGAAGCTACTGTATGGCCCACATGCTGAAATACTGCAACAGTTTAAAATGTTTATCAACATTTCTTGTATCCAACAACCTATTTTCCCACTTTTGTGCATGGGGTTGGGGTGTCACTTCATTTCTTTATGTATTTATTGACATTTGTTTACTGGGAAAGTCTGACTGGGTAGAAGCCCATTTTCAGCAGAGGCCCAGGGAAAAAAGGTTCAAATTAAGAGAAAACATTTTAAGAACAATAATTTTACAATTCTAAAAAATAAAATAAAAACATCTGCAGTTTAAATAATTATAACAAATTAGACATAATATAAAAACATTGGGTAAAAAACGATAAAAGGTATATGACAATCATTTAATATTTAGAAATGGTTTACACAGTTTGTAGAGAAATTAAAGGCAAGTTAGTCTAATACAAATGGGAAATGGAATACAAAGTGAGGGAAAAACAGGCTTATGGAATATTTAGAAAGAAAGTAAGAGAAGAGAATTATGTAGCAGTAAGGAAGTAAGTGAAGAAGGGAGAGTGAGGAGGTATAAGGAATGAAAAGATACTTGTTCACATTTAGGGATATAATTTATCCTGGATTTGAGCAAGTACTTTAACAGTGATAGTCATCTAGAGCCAAGGATTACACTGCCAGGTGGCTAGCTCTGCCACAGTAGTTCTTCCACACCACACACTCGCATGCACACTCATACCTATGGCCAATTCAGAGTGTCCAGTCCATCTATTGCATGTCTTTGGAATGTGGGAAGAAACCGGAGCACCTAGACAAAACCCACACTAACACAGGGAAGACATGCAGACTCTACACAGAAGGCACCCCAGCTAACAACTGAACCAGGGAACCTCTTATTGTGAGGTGACACTGCTATCTGCTGGGCACTATGCTGCAAAATTTACTATTTACCAATAAGTTTATTATAAGCAGATCTGAAACTTACATGTTTAGTCATGTTACTATTTATCATAAGAGAATGATAAATGAAACAGCTCTTTTAACAAAACAAATCTTCACAAAGGGCAAGTGAGTGTCCACAATGGAGAGAGCTGAAATCCATACAGCATAATTTGCATATATAAATACCTTATAATTTCTCCAAGTTGGCAGGAAAGAATGGCTAATGTAATCTAGTTATCCCAGGATTAAAAAATCAATTATGAGCATCTGTTTTGCTACTTATAAAAGGTGGAATAAGAAACCTGCTATCTTCCTTGGGTGAGGGTGGTTGGGTAAGCAAGGACATTAGATGCTTCTTGATGATTATCATTAAAGGTCAATAATGGGCTCTGTCATTGGATGGGAGCTGTAAAGAGTAAGGGGGTGCTGAATTTGACTGCAGCTGCCAGACCATTCAGTCATTTCTACCACCCATGATTTGCAGATTCTGCATTAAGCTGAAATAAATAAGATTGCTTGATTGCAGTTTTACAGTGGAATCAGTGGTAAAAATTTACATTGAGCATATTGAAAATATAATTTATTTATTATTTCTTTATCTGGTACATGGATTGATATATATATATATTGTATATAGAATGTTCAACGAACCACTCCTTGAGCCAATGACCCACGACCACAAGTTAAAAAACACCTTTATTCGATCCACATAAAATTGTTAACTGTGCAAAATGTAATCCACAAAAGCAGATCAATAATCCACTGTGTGGGAATAATCCACAAAACAGGTCAAGTGCTTTCGTCGATAGACTTCATCAGAACCTATCGATGAAAGAGCTTGACCTGTTTTGTGGATTATTCCTACACAGTGGATTATTGATCTGCTTTTGTGGATTAAATTTTGCACAGTTAACAATTTTATGTGGATCGAATAAAGGTGTTTTTTAACTTGTGGTCGTGGGTCATTGGCTCAAGGAGTGGTTCGTTGAACATTATTTGTGGTGGTTTCCGCTCTTTCACACACCTCTCAGTGTTACAAGTCTTGTATATAGAATGAGTACATAATAAAATTTAGACTATAATGATAAGATTCAATGCAGAAAGGGTAAGATTAAAAAGATCCAATGTATTGAAAAAAAAAACAAGGATAAAAATATATATATACAAAATACAAGCCAACATATGTATAAATATGCACTGCAACCATACATATAACACATAAAAATAAACTCTGATATACATATGAAATATAAACATACAGGATACCACATTTTGAGACTGAAAAAAGTTTCTTAAATGTATTCTATTATCCATGATATGGGGTGGCATGTTGCCTAACTACTGTCATGGTAGCATTTGCAAGTTGATTCAGTAAAGAGATCCTCTGTAAATGCATCTCTGAAGCTTTTAATGGTTTCTAGATTTTTGATGATATTAAACAGGTGGTTCTTGGTAGAAGGTCCAAATCTAGGAAAGGGATATCTCACCTACTGCAATTTGAAATGTAGGGTGTAATAGAGTGAACTTGTTAGCTTATGTACTTTCAAGCTCATAACAGCTGCCTTGCAAAGATAGTTCCACTCTTAAAATGGGGTGACCTTGCAAATTAGAGTAATTAGATAAAAGGTGATCCCTTGTGGCACTGAAAGCCAGATTGATTCATTTAATAAACTGCATTGGGGGTCTGCTAATAGAATGATTCTACAGATCTTATTCTTAGCTGTGTGTATTAAGAGCATATCGCGGACTGAATGCATAATGAGAAAAGGAAAGCCACATTCCAGTTTGGGTATTAAAATATTTTTCGCAATGGCAGTGGGTGAAGGAGGTGACTTGATCTCATGTCATAATTTTAACTGAGAAGGATGTTATTAGTTACAAATCTGTATTTGTGGTAAAAGAAATCATTGGATTAAAGATTGAGTTCACTACATATGATCGAAAGTTCATATGACCGAAGCCCATTTGACTGAGATCAAATGACCTAAAGTTCATTTGACCGAAAACCCATATGATCGAAAACTTTTTTGACCAACTTGTTTGACTTTGTTAATCAGGCCGACTGAAGGCTACTGCAAGCAGATAACCCTACATTACTACTCTCAGCTGGCCAAATGCTGTACTCTCATTCTGTCTCCAAGTTATGAAATAATCTCCCTCCCCCACTCAGATCAATCAATAATCCTGCTTCCTTCAAAAAATCCCTCAAACTACATTTTTCCTCTCACTGACTATGCCCCTGTACCCCACCTAACAACCCCAATACCTGAATTCCTTCTCTTACTATAATCACAGTTTAACTGTTATAAATTGCTAAGGATTTTTCTGTTTGTACTCCACCATAATTTCCCAGCAGATAACTTCCTTCCCAAACTTTACACAGTTTAACTATCACAAATAGTAGGATTTTTTTTAATTTTTTTGTATGTAATTAATGCAATTACTATGTCCTTTTTTACTCAAATTCTTTTTTAATAATGTAATTATTGCAAAGACAATGTCCTATTTTTTTCTTCTCAAATTATCTTTTACTCATTCTATGTATCAAGATTGTTTCTTTTACTTACGTATGTAAGACCACCTTTAATACAGTAGAAAACTGTCTTTCAGAACATCGTCTGATCCTAAATCCCAAAAAAACTAAAATGCTGTTATTTTCACCAACACGTAGGTCTACCGCTTTCACCTTTACCATAAAATCAAATGATGGCACAATAATCTCCCCTGACCCATCTACAAAACTATTAGGTGTCATCATAGACAATAATCTAAAATTTGACCTACATGTTAACCAAACTATCAAAACCATCAATAAAAAACTAGGGTCACTTTACAGAATAAAAGCCTTCCTAACCCCTCCAGCTAAAATTGCCATAGCTCGCTCTCACCTTCTTTCAACCCTTCTGTATGCATCCCCTCTACTCTCAAATTTAAACAAGTGTCCTTAACAAACTCTCAATTTGCTACAACCACATTGCCAGGTTTGCCACTGGGCTGCCTTTTAGGACACATCATTGCATCAATCTAAATCAGCTTGGGTGGCTTGAACTACCAGCCTAATCCAGTATAACTAACTGATTATGGCCTATAAAATCCTCTATAATCCAGACAATACTTCTGCACTTAAAAATATTATCACCCCCTATAACAATCCTAGACCACTTCGATCCTCTAACAAACTATTAATTCAGAGTAACAAAATTAATAACACAGCCGGTGACTCTCTCTTTGCAGACTCTGTAAGTAGATCCTGGAACTCTCTTCCAGCTGATATCACCTTACTTTCCACTTTAGGTCAATTTAAAACTAGACTCAAACAACATTTGTCACTTAACTGGCTATGTCAATGTATCAAGCCTGGCTAACTCTCTCTAGAATGTGTAAAACGCTGTTATCCAGTTTACTGTGTAATTTAATTTAATCCTGACTTGTGCTCAAGATTAACTGTAACCTGTGGAACTTTGTTTAACTTGCTTACTTATGTAATCTCTGTAAATAGTCTGTTTGTAATATGTAATGCTGGTATTATGTAATGCTGTATCTGCTTACCCTTGGAGCTTTTCTCCCCGGGCCTCCGCTGAAAATGGACATGCATCCAGTCGGACTATCCAGGTCAACAATTGTAAAATAAATAAAATAAATAAATAAATATTACTGTTGAATTGTAATTATATAATTCTGTGGAGCTTTTCTCCCCGGGCCTCCACTGAAAATGGGCTCTTCTTGGCCCAGTGGACTTTCCCGGTCAACAAATACAATACATAAATAAATAAATCTAGGAGATACCACTGCTGTGTCCTTGAGGCAACCTCTATAAAACAAAAAATATCCCTATCATCTGGTATATGTAAACCAGGAGAAATCTGTAATCCATGAGTGAACACATGACACATTCAAACAACTTGGCCCCTCTGTAGGGAATCGCAGTCAAGCCAAGCATGATATAAAATGCATAGTCACAAGACTATAGTCTATTTTTGATGTGTCATTTAGCAACCAGATGAGATGAGTCTGCAAAGGATGGCATTGTCTTACAATAAACACCTCCACATAGAGTTCATTAAAACTATATGGAGAAAATGTACTTATTTATTCACTGTGTGTGTGTGTGTGTGTGTGTGTGTGTGTGTGTGTGTGTGTGTGTGTGTGTGTGTGTGTGTGTGTGTGTGTGTGTGCGTGTGTGTGTGTGTTTGTGTGTGTGTGCGTGTGTGTCAGTCTGTCTGCTGAATGGAAAAATCTGTCTTGGGGTTTATCTCATTTTAGCCCAAAAGTTCAATGTAAAACAATTTTACAGAAAAAATTGAAACAAATACAATATAAAGTTAAAATATAGTATCACATTAATTCATTTTATATTACTTGCTTCATTCTATTCCAAGCCCTGCGGAAGACAGAACTTCTCTCCAAAGTAGATGGGGTAGTTCTAACCAACTGAGCTTTTTTAGTACTATATAGTGATGAATTATGATAGGGGTATTTGCTACAAATGTAATCACTTTATTAGAGCATTGCTCAAGTTTTGCTTTTTGTGATGTTTGACAATTAGTACAGATGGAAGCACCTTAAAGTAGTGAGGGGTAGAGGAGTAGTGGAAAGTATGGTTTTAGTTACATTAGTGAGAACATTTTTGGCTATGTTAAGCACCCCTAGTTTTTGTTTATTTCTTTTGTAGTGCAATTTTGTATATGCTGATTGAATCTAACATTATCATATGCTATCATCACTAGTAATTTTCTATAAGAAGTGACTTCAATAGCTGTATTATTAAAAGAGAAGATGTCAAGTTTTGTTTTGTTGTTTTTTTTTCATGAGAGAGGGACTTGGGGGAGTAGTTTTTTGGGGGGTTAAGCATGCGTTGTTAGTTACAAAGTCATGTTTCAGTGGTTGTTAAAGTTTCCTCAGTAGTTTTTGGAGATATGCCAGGATGTTTGATGTGTGTATGAGTGTGGCATCATCTGTGTATTGTATTAGAGAGGCCTGTTGTGTGGATATGTGGAGAGTGTTGGGAAGAATGCAAAGAGGAGAGGACCAAGGATATAGCTGTGTGGTATACCAGTAATTAGGAAATATGGAAAGTGGGTGGAGTGCCATTTTAATGACTGATACCTACTGGACAAGTAACTTTTGAACAATAGAACAGTGGGCTGAGAAAGACCTAGTAGGACATTTGAAATAGGTGTTTGCTAAGATAAACTGTGCCAAAGGCTTTAGACACATTTAGAAATAGGAGCCTAGCTTGCCATTACCTCTGAGTTTATTGACAGATTCTATATAGGTTAAAAGGGCAGTGCTAATGCTACGGGAAGGACAGAAGCTATGGTGTGTGAGGGATAGGAGTTCTTCCTGCAAGAGATAGTTTGGAAATTGTTTTTGAATATATTTTTCAAGTATTTTTTTGGGAGGGGGTAAGATTGCTATAGGTCTAAAGTTAGTGATGTCTGTTGTAGAGGAATAATGTCTGATTTTTTTTCAAGAATTTGGGAACATGGGATTCCTGGACTGACCTATTTATAAGGAATGAGCTAGGCAATGCTATTGGCTGTTATTTTATGGTAATTGCTTGGAAGGTCATCAGTTGAAATAGAATACATTTTGAGTTTGTTTAAGAGTGGTTTTATACAGGATGTGGGCACAGGTTTGAAGGTGAAAGTGAGTGTGATGACATGGCTGTTGGGCAGGGTTGGAATTAGATGTTGGGAAATCCTTGGTTAGGGACTTTATACTATTTATGAAATAAAAGTTGAATTCTATTTCAGTTTTGAGGGTTGAATTATTAAGAGAAGGGTTAGGGCTGAATTTTTGGCCTGGATGTAAGATTTCTTTAATGGATGACCACATTTTTTTAGGGTTGTGTTTACTATTGTTCTGAAAGCTGTTACAGTATATTTTTATCTTTATTTAATTTTAGCACAGTTGTGGAGCATTCTGAAGTTTTCAAGATATTGTGGCATTTTATATCTTTGCCATTCATTCCAGTCATTTTCTCTGTCCTGCATTAACATTCTTCTAATTTTAGAAAGCCAAATTGCAGTATTTGTTTTTTGCCTCTTCCTTCCAGGGGGTGCAAGGTAATTTAGGATATTTAGGAAATTTGTATCAAATTAATTTACAGCACCATCTAAGAGAAGGATTTTGAGGATGTTCCATTTAATAGATGAAAGGATAGTAATAAATATTTCTGGGTTAAACTTGGACAGGTTATGGGCTGTTTTATAAACATGCTGTTTGAGTGGAAGTGTGAGATGTCTAGTTGTATAGATTAGGATATGGTCACTGAAAGAGTCCAACATTGTACCTATGGTGGTGTATTGCCTAGGGTCTGATACTAGGATCCAGTCTAATAAGGAATTGGATGTTTTGTTATAATAATCCTCTATCCAGGCAGTCCCTTTAACCCCTCCCCTTACCCAAACACATCTCCACAAGAAACCTCTACCCTCCTAAATAAAACTTTAGTGATACCATCCAGAATCTCATACCCTCTAACCCAAACTCCACTTCAATACCTACCCCTCCCAACACTCCAAACTCAATTCTGTTTTCCTTTCAGCCAGTTCCTATTACTTACATCAAATATCTACTTCTTAAGCTCAAACCCTGCTCTCCCTCCACTGACAATCTACCTCCTACCTTCCTCAAACTAGCTGCTGACTCTGTTGCCTATCCTGTATCTATACTAATAAATAGATCAATTCTTGAATCAACTGTTCCGAATCTGTGGAAATCTTTCTTCACTATCCCTGTACATAAAGGTGGAACCCCAACTGACCCTGCTAACTACCGACCCATTGCCATTCTATCCCCCCTCTCTAAGATACTAGAAAAATGTATTCACACACAGCTTTTTAACCACCTCCTCCAGCACAACCTACTCACCCCCACCTGACATGGATTTTGTCCCAACCATAGCACTACCACTGCCCTCTTCTCCTTCACTCACACCATCGCTGAGGCCCTAGACAACAATAAACTTGTTTCCAGTCTCTTCCTCAACCTCTCCAAAGCTTTTGATACTGTTTCTCATCCTCTACTACTATCCAAACTTGCCAACCTTAACCTTTAGTCACTGGGTGCAGCAATATCAGTGATCAATGCTATTTTTGTCTTCTTTTCCTGGACTACTATATCTGGTTTTCTCGCATCTATTTTTTTAACTGTTGGTAATGGGTGATTCCATTTGATATAAACTTCATCAGTTTCTATAATGCTTTGTGGCTCATGTTTCCAGTGTTTTTCACCTAGTTCACTATTTTGCTTGGTTCACTGGTTACCTAACTAGTAGGCAACAATCTGTCAAATGGCTCTCATCCTCCTCACCTTTCCTTCCCATCCCCACGGGAGTACCTCAAGGCTCCATCTTAGGTCCCCTTCTATTTAATGTCTTTACCAATGATCTTTTTACTTCCTGCAAATAATCTTCCTCATTCAATATGCTGATGACCCTACACTTATCTGTATCTCAAACAACATCTCCAAGTTCCATACCCTAACCCAACAGCATTTCTATCCACTGAGCAGTGGCTATCAGACAGCCTACTGATCCTAAACCCCAAAAAGACTAAACTCCTACTCTTCCTTCCCTATTCTCTTACTCACCATAAAACCTCCTTTGTGATTAAATCTTCTAACAACACAACTATCCAACCTGATACCCACACAAAACTCCTAAGGGTCATTGTTGATGAAGAACTAAAATTCAACCTGCACATAGTCCAATGTATAAAAACACACCAGAAACTAGGCCTACTGTATTGGAACCAAAAATGTCTAACCCCTGATGCTAGACTCACCTTAGGAGAGATGCTACTCCTCCCCTCCCTCCTATATGTTGCTCCAATTCTTACCAACATCCAGGCCACCACTCTGAACAAACTCCAACAAACTTATCACAAAATAGGTAGAGGCACAACTAACTCACCATACAATTCACACCACTGTATTGCATTAAACTCTCTACAGTGGCTTGAACTCCCCCAACAACTGATGCTATCTCAATTTCATATGCTACACTCTATTCTTTACAAACCCTCATTCTGTCCATCTCTTTCTTCCTTAATCTCTGCCTATACTCCATCTGGGACCCTCTGTACTTCTAACCAGCAGCTACTGGACATCTACCAAACAAAAAATCTGTTGACAAAATACTATATAAATATTCTGTCACCCATGCCTGGAACAAACTTCCCCTTGACATACGCTCCATTACCCACTCCATTCAGTTTAAAAATGAACTAAAACTCATCTACTCAACTCCAAGACTTGTCCCTGTCATGACCCTACTTAGCCCCCTTACACTCCTTTCACATGAATTTTACTCCATTCACTATCTGCACCTATATGAACACTACCATTTACTAATTTCAGTCAAAAAGTAAAAAAATAAATTGTTTGTACTTACACATACATGTAAAATATTATGTGTGATTTTGCATATAGACCTTTCCTGTGTGTGATTTTGCTCTATGTATGCTTTCAGCTTTGTATACTGACCTTTTCCTGTATAATAACTTATGTAAATCTCTTTCTGCCTCTTATATCTGTATTTAACTCAAACATTGTTACCGCTGTATTGTACTGTTAAAGTCTATTAATGGAGCTTTTATCCTCGAGTCTCCACTGAAAATGGGCCACAAGCCCAGTTAGACTAATCCGGTTAACAAATATCAATAAATAAATAAAATAAATAAATAATGTGTGGGGCTATTAATTGTGAGAAACAGCATAAACTCAGGGCAGATGTAGGGGAGTTAGAGGATAAGTCTAACCCACTGGTAGTGACATCATCTAGTAGTATTTTGTCATACAGAATTGTTATGCATGTACAATGTAGGATATCTTCCATATTATTGCCAGGGGGAATATAAAGGATAATAATACATATTTGTTTATATTTGTTTATTGTCAGGAAAGTAATAAGAAGCTCTCCTGGACTGAATTTTGGTATTGGTTTGTTATAAGGGGAAATGTAGTAATTTTAGAGAAATATTAGGGCAATACCACCACCTTTCCTCTTTATGCACTCATTATGGATGATAATATAGCTGCAGGTGTTTCTTAGCCATTTATGTTGTGTTTAAGCCAAGTTACAGTTATAGGGAGAATATCAGGCTTGTGTTGGATAATCCAGGCATGTGGTTCAGTGGTTTTATTTCTTATACTTCTAATATTTACAGTTTCAACAGTTAGATTACCATGGGGGTTGACTATTGTGGAGTTAAATTAGAGTGTAGAAGGAATTGTTTTGATGTTGCTTACGATAAGTGGGGCCAGGACTAGGGTTAGTGTCTCCTCCTAGAAGGATTTTACTATATTGGGGTACTATTAATTCTTGTGTTTGGACGGTATTTTTCCAATTAATTTTACTTTGATTTTAGTTGAAATTGAGTTGATGAGTCTATATACTGGTTAAAGATGATGAGGGGCATTATTAAACACGTTTGTGCATTGCGTGGAGAGTTTAGGGAGGATGTATGGATAGGTGGTTACAAATTATCATATGGAACTGAGTAAAGAGGCTGACATACTTCAGCTTTGTCACCATAGCACTTTTCTACAAACTGACCTAAGGCAAGGCATCACATGATACAGTGAACCTATTACTACTCTCTTTCTTAAATGAGCATAATCACAAAACACAACTCTTTTATATGTAACACTGACTACTATAGAGACTTAACAAAGACATAATGATGGGTCCTATGGCAATATTAGGATGTAGATAGAGACTTAACAATGATATAATGATAGGCCACTCTCTTTTTTTTTAATTTCACCAAGTCTTTTTGAGTTTTTAATACCACAACAGGAATGAACCATGTTCCTCAGATAAAGTATGATTAAAGTTTATGAAATTAGGATTGTACCAATCTTTGATGCCAGCCAAAAGTGCTCTTCGCAGTACCTGCAATGTGCCCAGTAATTACTTTTTCTGCAATTTATACAGAGTTGCATGTATCGGTAACATATTGAAGTGCAATTGTAAATTGATTTTTATAAAACTCGTTGCTCTTGCTACTATTGCAGCTGTCTGGGTATCCTTCTTTCACATTGCCCTTGTTTTTGCTAGTAAATCCTGGTATTTTATGACTTTGTGTCTCACTCTACATCAGACCTTTAGTCACTGGGTTCAGCAATATCAGTGATCAATGCTACTTTTGTCTTCTTTTCCTGGACTACTATATCTGTTTTTCTCGCATCTATTTTTTTAACTGTTGGTAATGGGTGATTCCATTTGATATAAACTTCATCATTTTCTATAATGCTTTGTGGCTCATATTTCCAGTGTTTTTCACCTACTTCACTATTTTGTTTGCACAATCCCCAATGCAACATTATTATGCCTTTCAGTATATAGTCCTTCTGACATTAGTATATCAAAACCAGCAACAAGATTTGTGACTGTTTCCAATTCTGTTTTACAAAACTTACATTTGTCTGTTTCTCCCACATGTTCAATGGACTTTGTAAACCAACAAGTATTTAGTCCATTATACTGGGCTGCCAATATTACCCTTTCATCTTTTAGTTTAAATTCACATCTCCTTAACCATTCCTGTGTTCAGTCCTGATCAGCATGAGCTGTTCCAAGAGTTTTCTATACCTGCAACTATATTTATGCATTTTCCACATTTCTTGCCTTCTCATCTAATCCTCACCTTATATTCTTTCATTTGTTTTTTAGCACATTCAGTTGCTGATTCATTTTTATCTACTTCAGGTTTGATTTCCATTCCTGCTTGACACCAATATGCTAATGCTAAACTAAGCAGAAAAGTCATCTTAGACTTATTCTTCTCATGTTTCAAAACTTTCACTATGTTTGGAACTTGTGAGGTCAGCAAATATGTATGCAGTCCTGCAATTAAAGATCTATATATGTAATCAATTTTGAGGAGGCCCATACCTCCTTCAGAACTGGAAATATATAATCTTGGTATGCCCTGATTTTTATAAATCATTTGATGAGCATGAAGCATCCTTCTTGTTTTCCTGTCTAATCTACCCAAAACCTTTTGGGATCATTATATCACTCCAAGACTGTAAGTTAGGAGAGGAAGAACAAATTGGTTTATAGCTTGAACTTTGTTCCTAGATGTCAACTCTGTTTTCAATATTCATTTAAGTCTTCTAAAATATTCCTTACTAAGTTTTGTTCGCATTTATTCGTGTTCTATTGTTGATCCTTCATCAATTCCCAAATATTTATATACTGCCTCTTGCTCAAGTTCTTTTATATCAAATTCCTGTCCCAGACTGATATTTCTTGGTGCTGCAGCTTTCTTGCTTTAAATGTTGCTTTTGCATATTTATCAAGACCAAATGACATAACATTTGAAAAAGGTTTGACCACTTGCAGTTGTGCTTTCAGTTCCTCATCTGATGAAATATACAGTTTTGAATCATCTACAAAAAGAAGATGAGAAGTCCTTACTTGTTGTTTTCTGGGAGGCAAATTGTAGCCATGACCTAATCTATTAAGTAGACAGCTTAATGGGTTAAAGGCAAGAAAAAAGAACAGCGATGACAGACAGTTACCTTAAAATATCCCCTTTTCAATTTTTATCCTTGGAATAATAATTTGTCCTTTATCATGCCTTAACTGCAAAGTGGTTTGCCCCTATTTCATGGTCACTGTAATGTAATTGATCAGTTTAGGATGTATCTTACACATTTTTAAGCACTCTTTTATCCATGAACATGGGATACTGTCAAATGTTTTTTTGTAGTCTATCTATGCCATACTTAGATTCTTCCCCTTTTTATAGTTTTCCAATATGATTTTATTTAACAACAAATGACCCTTTGTTTCATATGACTTTCTTTTTATTACCCTTTTGTACTATTGCCATGATTGAGTTTTCGTCTAAATGAATATAAACTCTGTCGACATCACTTCCAATGTATAGTTTATACGTCGACGGAAGGCAAGTTATTGGTCTATAATTTTTTAGGATAGCTTGCAGGTTTGTGCTTAAGTAGGATTATTGTTTTTCCTGTTGTTAAACAGGCTGGTGTCTGTTCATAGTGCACATATAAATAGTTCTTACTCATGGCTATACCTTCATGCAAAGATGTTAATACTTTTAGCCAGAAATTAAGTATTGCATCTGGCCTGGGCGTGTCCAGTTTAGAGCTTTTCTTAACTTTGTTTCAATCACTCTGGCCATTACTTAATCCCATTTCATATCATGCACATTTGAACTTCTTATTCTTTCTTTCACTTCTATCCATTTAGCCTCTTTGTTATGTTCCACAGGATCTTCATAGATATTTCTCCAAAATGTATCTATTTCTTCTGCTTTTTGGTGGTGTTTCAATTCCTTTTTCATATTTTCCCAATTATCTATAAAGCTTTTGAAGGTCATCAATAAATTGCTTATTTTGTACTTTTCCTTTATATTTATCTACATAGCTTCTAAGTTTTTCTGCCTATGCTGATATTTTTAGTTTATTATTTGTGATAGTGCACAATAGATCCTGATGTGTTCTGATACTGCATATTGCTTTTATCACATCTATCTTTCTGAGCATTTTTGCTGATCTGTTCCCTCTTCTGTAACCATCTAATAGTGAAACCGTCTGTTATAATTGTTTTATAGTTTTCTCTATTCGATACGTCCATGATGGCATTCAATTTCTCCCCTTCTTTTCCCTTACTACCCTGTGTTTTTGTGGTAAAACTTTATCTGTTATTAGTTTAGCTGCACAGTAATATATCCTATTTACTTCTGTTATATCGCATAAATCTCTGTGGACAGGCCTAATTACTGTACATCAGTTTCATCAGACTCCTAACTTTTTGGGTTTTATTGACCTTTTGTAGTCTATTTCTTTCATTGATCTTAACATGTCTGTCCATTTCTATTAAATTATTTATTTATTTTATGTTTGTTTACTGGGAAAGTCCGACTGGGTGAGAGACCCATTTTCAGCAGTGGCCTGGGGGAAAAGCCCCACAAAATACAGACAATAATTACAGTTGAAATTATTACATGCATATGTTAGGACAGGATGATAAGAAAAACATATTTAGCTATAATATTAGTTACAATTGTCAAAGAAAAAGAAAAAAATATATAGCTGTAATAATAATAATAATAATAACAATTTCAACAAGAAAAATCATAATATTTAGAGAAAACATAACCACAATTGAGAAAAAAAGTAATTTAGCTAAACAGCGTGGGTTTTATATATGAATAGATAAGAGTATGTATTAGTGGTTAAGTGTAGAAGTAGGAGATGAAAGGTTTACCTTGTCAGTTTGAGTATGTTAACAGGAATGCATTCTAGAGAGTAATCTTCTCTTAGATCATTTTTTTCTAAACTGAGTAGTGCACATTATTTGTTCTCCATTTCCTGCGCATATTCTGTAGAAAGATCCAGAGCATCTTCCTGTGCCATGTTATTTTCAGTTTCATCCTGTCATCCATTGCTCTTTCATATGGGAATTCACTGGCCTATCACTCCACAACATTGACTGCATCAAAGTTGCCACAGTATTCTGCTCCAGCTGAATGTTTGTACTGGCTTCCTGTGGAAGCTTCCAGACAATCTTCATATGACAACTAATCAGATGCTTCTCACTCCACTGATTTTTCCTTAATTTGGGTGCCCATTGTTCTATCTTGATGTGATGTTATCTGAGCTAAATGTTCTACACTAAAGCCTTCACTTCACAGGTAATCCAGAACCTCGTTTTCTATTTCTTTAACTCCTCCATTACTAATCCTCTTTTCTTATTTTGCTCTTTGTTTCCTTATTTTTTGTATTGTAAAATTTTTCATGTCTGGATGCCTTTTTCCTGTATTTCTCTTCAAATCTCTTTGGTGCTGCTCTTTTTGTATTGATTAGTTTTGCGTTCTCCTTTACATAAATATTACATCATATTAAATCTCTCTTTCTTTCCCATGTCCATATTTCTTCTTCAGATGTCTCCTGCTCCTCCTGTTTCTCCTTAATCTGGGGACTCACTCCATCATGCTGTGATATAAACTGTGTTAGACATTCTACACTAAATTATTCACTTCACAATTATTCCATAACTTCAGCTTCTATTTTTTTAATTTCTACTTCACTAATCTTCTGTTCTTCATTCCCACTTTATGGATCTTATTTTTTTCTTATTGTGAAATTTTCCATATCTGGATGCCTTTGCCTGTATTTCTCTACGAATATCTCTGGGGCTGCCTTTTTGTGGTGATTAATTTGGCTTTCTCTTTTGCTTAAATATTGCAGTATATCAGATCTCTTCTTCTTTCCCATGTCCATATTTCTTTTTTATACCTTTCAAAAGTCTCCAGATTTTGTTCTTTATATTTTTGCACTTCCTTGATCACTTCTTTTTCCAAATGACCCAAGGTTTCTTCGTCTATATAGTACTTTTCATGGATCTGTTGTATTAATGAACTCAAATTTTCATTTGAAGCTCCAGACAGTTTTTCTTGTGGAAGTATTTTTCTTTCCTATAATTTCCCTCTTAATCTTTTTGTATATCTTCTGTCTGGAAATTCTGAGCTTCTTGCATAATATTAATAATACATAATTTCTTTATTATCCTCAATAGTCCACTCTACTGTCTGTATGGTTCTTTTTTGGCCTATCAGTTTTTGTGATTTCTGTGGACTGCTACTTCCTTCTACAACGGGGGGGGGGGGGGGTCATCCTCCCCTGGGCCTGGCCTAGTTCCATTGTAAGAATATTTCTGTATCTTCAGAATTCTACAATGTCATTTTTTCCAGTCCTGGCACCAGTGTGCCTGCCAGGATTGGGCACTTTTTCATCCTGGGTCTTGAGCACCCAGCTATATTTTTTATTTTTTAACCTACTTCTGTCCATAATATATGCTACATAAAATACAGTCTGTATATCAATGTCATCTTGGTGAGATTTTGTGAAAAACAGAGTCTACCTTGTAAAGGTACTTATCAAGACTTGAGGATAAATTCAGTTCCAGCAACACTGCTCTCCATTTGGACCACCTAGGGGTTCTATTGGAATGTTAGGATGTAAACAGAGATTTAACAAGGGCATAATGATGGGTCCCTCCCTTTTTAATTTCTCCAAATATTTTGGGTTTCTAATACTATGATGGGAATGGACCCCATTCCTAAGTCAAAGTATGATTAAAGTTCATGAAATTAGTATTGTTTCAATCTTTATCTCAGTCAAAAGTGCTCTTGGCAGCACCTGCAATGTGCCCAGTAATGACTCCGTCTGCAATTTGTGTGAGGTTACATGGACTGGTAACATATCTAAATACAATTGTAGATTCTTTTTTATAAGCCCCATTGCTCCTACTACTATTGGAACTGTTTGGGTATCCTTCTTCCACATTGCTCTCGTTTCTGTCTGCAGATCCTGATATTTTATGACTTTGTGTCTCTCTCTGTATGCAAGACACTGTAGTCACTGGGTGTGGTGATTTCAATGATCAATGCTACTTTTGTCTTCTTTTCTTGAACCACTATATCTGGATTTCTAGCATTTATCTTTTGAACTGTTGGTACTGGGTGATCATATGTGATATATAAAGTTCATCATTTTCTATGATGCTTTGTGGATAATGTTGCCAGTGTTTTTCAGACACTTCAATACCATAATGTTTGCACAACCTCAGTACAACAGTCTTGCCACATTATTATGCCTTTCAGTATACAGTCCTTCTGCCATTAGGATGTCACAACCAGCAACAAGGTGTGCGACTATTTCCAAATTGGTTTTACAAAACCTACATTTGTCTGTTTCTCCTACATATTCAATGGACATTGTAAACCAGCATGTACATAGCCCTCTATCTTGGGCTGCTGATATTAACCTTTCATCTCTTGGTTTGAATTTGCTTCTCCTTAACCATTCCTGCATTCCTTCCTGATCTACATGAGGTTCTTCCAGATGTTTTCTGTACTTGCATCTATATGTATGCATTTACCACATTCCTTGCCTTTTCATCTAGTCATTGACTTTAAATTCTTTCTTTTGCTTTTTAGCACATTCAGTTGCTGCCTGATTTTTATGTACTTCTGCTCTGATTTCCATTCCTGCTTGACACAGTTATGCTTCTGCTAGATTAAGCAGAGATGTCATCTTCGACTTATTCTCCTCATGTTTCAAAACTTTCACTACATTTGGGTCTTGTGAGGTCAGCAGATATGTGTGGAGTCCCATGATTGCAGATCTATACATGTAATCAGTTTCAATTAGGCACATTTCTCCTTCAGAATGGAGAATATATAATTTTGGTATACACTGATTTTTATAAATCATTTGGTGAGCATGAGGCATTCTTCTTGTTTTCCTATCTAATCTATCCAGCACATTTTGGGGTTAGTCAGTCACTCCAAAATTGTAAGTTAGGACAGGAAGAGCAAATTGGTTTATAGCTTGGATTTTGTTCCTAGATGTCAATGCTGTTTTCAAGATTAATTTAAGTGTTCTAAAGTATTCCTTACTACGTTTTATTTGCATTTGTTCATGTTTTATTGTTGATCCTTCATCAGTCCCCAAATATTTATGCACTCCCTCTTGCTCAAGTTCTTTTATATCACAGTCTTTTCCCAAACTGATGTTTCCCTGGTGCTACACCTTTCCTGCTTTAAAAGTTGCTTTTGGGCATTTATCAAGACCAAATGACATTCTTATACCATCTAAAAAAGTTTTGACAACCTGAAGCTGTGCTTTCAGGTCCTCATCTGATGAATTATACCATTTTAAATCATTGACAAAGAGAAGATGAGAAGTATTTACACTTTGTTGTTTTCCAGAAGCCAAATTATATATAAGGCCTAAGCTGTTAAGTAGACAGCTTAATAGGTTAAGTGCAAGGCAGAATAGCAGCAGTGACAGAAAGTCACCCTGGAATATCCCCTTTTGAATTTTTATCCCTGGGATAATAATTTCTCCTTGATCATGGCTTAATTCCAAAGTGGCCTGCCACTGTTTCATGGTCACTTTAATGTAATCGATCAGTGTAGGGTGTATCTTATGCATTTTTAATCACTCTTTTATCCATGAATGTGGGAAACTATCAAATGCTTTTTAGTAGTCAGTCCTTGCCATACTTAAATTCTGCCCCTTTATACAGTTCTCCACTATGACATAATCCTTTGTTCCATATGACTTTCTTTTATTGCCTTTTTGTTCTACTGCCATAATTGAGTTTTCTGCTAAATGACTATAAACTCTGTCAGCGTCAATTCCATGCATAGTTTATACGTCGTCGGAAGGCAAGTTATTGGTCTATAATTTTTTAAGGTAGCTTGCAGGTTCACTCTTAAGTAGGAGCATTGCTTTGCCTGCTGTTAGCCAGGTTGGTGTCTGTTTGGGGTGCGCATATAAATAGTTCTTACTCATGGCCAATTCTTTCTGCAAAGATGTTAATACTTTTTACCAAAAGTTAGGTACTGCATCTGAGCCTGGGGTTTTCCAATTAGAGGTTTTTCTTAACTTTGTTTCAGTCTCTCTGGCTGTTAATTCATCCAATTTCATATCCTGTACCTTTAAACTTCTTAATTCTTTCTATTACTTCTTCTATCCATTTAGCATCTTTGTTATGTTCCACTGGATCTTCATAGATACTTCTCCAAAATGTATCTATTTCTTCTTTTTTTGGTGGTCTTTCAATTCCTTTTACCTTGTTTCCCAATTCTCTATGGGAATCTGTATGGGAATTCCTATGAGAATCTTAGGATGCAGAGACTTAAGGATATAATGCTGGGGCCCATGGGAATGTTAGGCTGTAGATTTTAAGATTTTATTACAGTCTTACTCAAGCTTAGCAGTTAGATTTGGTTTTAGATTTACGAAGAAAAAAGAGATGCAAAAGAGACTAAGAAACAAGGAAGCTCTGACTCTGATCACCTTAGTAATGTCAGTCAAAAACTGTTTTGCACTGTGCAAAAAACACTGATTCTGTTAACTCTTAAATACAGCATATTTGACATGATGATCAAATATTCACTCTAGAACAAACAAGACACCAAGTAACTTTACTGAGATTACCATTCCAGGGACATGTATTTGCTGTGTGATAGTATCAGAAGCTGAGAGGAAGCAAGAGAACCAGTGCTGATTGCTGTTAATGGCATGACTTTAGTTTTAGCTGTGTTGTTCAAGGCCAGAGATCTCACAGCACTAATAAAGAGGCATGAAACTGTAATTGAGACTGGTGGTGGCATCAGGTAGATGTTTATTTGTACATTTGTTAACCGTGTAAGTAGGCTGGTCCAGTGACCCTTTTTAGCACCAACCAAGGTCACAGGCAAGAGAAAAGAATATAATGTTTAATCAAATTACAACAGGAATGAAAGAATTACACTGCATAACATTAAATTTCTAATCAGCTGAGCTTTCTCTATATATGTAGATATATACATATATATATATATATATATATATATATATATATATATATATATATATATATATATATATATATATATATATATATATATATATATATATTTGTAATAGTCAAACAGCCATATCATCGAATTTCATTTTCACGAGACGAAAATCACGAAAACTAAATACCTGAATGGCAAATTTTACCCAGGCCAAGTAAACACTTACCCAAACTTCAATGAAATACACACTGGAGTCAATAAAACCTACATAGCCAGGGGCCTTGGCCCCCCACTCCCCCTTTAAATATATATATATATATATATATATATATATATATATATATATATATATATATATACCAACTCCTGGATTGTACTACAGTGTAGAAAAGGGCATGTTGAGCATCCCCCCCTCTCCACTACTATCTCAATCTCCCTTTTACCTGGACCTCCTCAATACTCCTTCATAATTTGTAACCATCTTCACCCTATAATTATCTCACTTTCTCCAACTCAATATCTATTTACAGCTGATTCCACTTGAAAGTAACTAGACTCTTATAAGGTTAATATTAGCTAATATTTTACTGTGTTCTTGTTTTAACTGTCATGTTTTCATTAACTGTCATAACTTAATATTCTGTGTATGTTCATTTGCTATTCTGTGTGTATACAGTTACTATTTATTGTATGTACATTTATTATTTTATTAACTGTCATAGTGTTACTAGTCTATGTATGTATGTATGTACATTTATTATGTAAATCTTCTATAACTCATTCTGTCACATCAACATTTCTTCCCCGGGCCCTCACTGAAAATGGGACTTGTGCCCAGTCACTTTCCTGGTAAACAAAGCAATAAATAAACTGACCAGAACCTCATATTCACTGTCAACCTGCTATCAAAGTGCTTAAAAACAAGCAGTATCTTACAGTAAGCCTTTCTGGTGCCCTTGAACCAAGACTGCTGGAGCAGCCATCTTGCTATGTTCAGTGTCTCACACCTGCCCAGAAGGAATAGTGTGGCTGACCTACTCTTTGGCTGTTAACTGACAAAACTTGCAAAACTGAAAGCAGGAGAAGTATCAGCCAGACCATTGCACTGGCCAAGAATTTGCTGAGCTGCAAAGAAAAGGTAAATTGTCAAACAAAACAAAACAAAGCAATAATCTTTATAAGTTATGGTTGAACCCATTTAGATTTTGCTGATTTGATTTTAATCAAAACTTGAACTACGACTAAATTATCTGAATGAAATATCACCTTCTTGTTCCAAATATCTTCTTCCTACACTAACAACAATGCCCAGATTGGCATGACATCCAAAAAAGTGATATCCCTGGAATGCTAATTATCCCACACCTTTAGACAGGCTTTAGTGAACCACTTGCCACCAAAATATCCTCCCAGACTTAACTCCCTGGCTGCATCCATGAACAAATCAATATCCGGCAAAGCCACCCAATCCTCTTGCCAGAATGACATTCCAGTAAAATGCCATGGAAACTCCAGTCAAATGCATGTCTTCCTTGAATGACCATCCTAACCACACCCAATGGTGCTTCCACTTTGCACCCTGCAGAAGACTGACTACAGCTCTTGTAGAGGTCTGCTCCGGTCCTGTTGCTCCTCATGCAAAATTTAATAAACCCAAAGCCCCCATCACCTTTTAACCCTCATCTTCTCCTTTACCACTCTCTCCTTTACCACCAGAGATACCACCCTATTTCTGACTTTCTCAGCCTTGGCATGCAGCAGCTTAAATATTTAGCTTAAATATTTCCAAATCGACACTGAGCATTAAGCCTAGAAAAGTTAATGTTTTAGCTGGACCTTCTACCTCATCCTTTGCCAATGGCACCTGAAGATCCACACATACCTCTTCAAACAGTTTTGTGCCCTTCACAACCAATTATTTATTTTACTTTTACCATCAGCAAGAAATTATCCAAATAATCCACCCCTGCTACCACACCCAGTGCAATGCTGAACTAAACATGGCACTTGCAACTGCACAACCTATTGGCTTAGCCTTGTTGTTAGAAAAATGTGTATTTGAATACATGAGAAATGCTAGTTTAAAAGCAAAGTAGTATATAATGCATTTTATTCTATTAATCATATAGTAGTAAAATTAATTCATGTCTAAATGTGAAGTAGTTTTGAAACTGCAGTGTGGCTTGAAGCAAGGCTGATCTCTGACCCTGGCAGAATGACTAGCTTAGCAAGTTTTAATGTTTATGCTTTTCACAAGTGATTATCTGCTGGGTCAGGAAATTAAATGTGTGAAATAATGAAATCTTCTGCTCTTCCTGTAAGAATGAGATGGCCTTGTATATGTGTTACTTAGATAGCACGCAGCTGTGTGAGAAAGTGTAACAGAACAAAGACATGCATTAAAAGACTGAAGCTGCTATTGTATTCGAACTGATATGAAACCTTGAACAAGTAACTTTACAGAAAGACATTATGACTGACCAGCTGGATAGCAAGGCCGTATTGTATCTAAAGGAAAAGTTTTTTTAAATGTACAGCATCAGCAGACTTAATGAATGAAGAATTGTAAGCTAAAGTGACGTAGATGCCCTGTGACATATCATGTCAGAAAGGTGGGCATAGCTTGAATGTTAAACCTATATAAAATTGTGTGCTTCCTGTTTCATGTCAGACAAAATTCTGTACTTGTATGTTTTTTTGCCTCCTGGTGTACACTAGTAAACTTTTTAATCTGAACCTCCTGTGTATTGAATCTTTAATTTTATTTAACAGTTTGGTCCTTTCGAGACGGAATTCCCTTGGTAAGCTGCAGATTAGAGCGTATCGGTGGTCGAATACTGCACAGGAGAAGTTACTGAAATGGTTCTTCTTGAGTGAAAAGACCTCCGACTGAATTGTCATGTGTAAAGAGGCTGGCCACTTTCTGATCTGTGGCCGAAGAGCGGAATTTGAACGTTTTTCAAAACCAGGAGGCTCAGGTAGGAAGAATTTGCCTTTTTTCTGTTTTAGATCAGGGACTAGGTTACAGTATATTGTTGTCAAGATTTGTTTTTCAGATCAGGGACAAAAGGAAGTACTGTATATTTGGTCATAGATCAGGGTAACAGAATAAGGTAGACAGTTATTCTAGATAAACTGTAAACAGGAACTAAGAATTTGATATCATGTGATAAAAAAGGGTTACGTAACATTTTCTTGACATGGGTAATCAGTGCACTAAAATGTCGTGAGATCCGCCCCTAACCGAAGACGCAAAATACATGCAATTACAACGTTCTGATAACGTTAGGTATTATACAAAATGGGTTAATAAGTATGAATTTGATGGTAAACTAGATAAACCTTCACTAGTTAAACTCCTTAAACAGCTTAAATCTGACGCAGGAGGTCAGGCAAAAAAGCAACGCCAACTAGGCATACCTCAAGCACACAGGTGGATTGAGGAAGCAAATCGTAAAGAACAGAAGCTTAAAAATTCAAAAACATTATTTTTAGACAAAGAGGATAATAACTTGGTAATAGCAACAGCTCCTCCTCCTCCTCCCTTACACCCCTCCCTTACCCTTTTCAGGATATGAAGCGAGTGGACAGGCTGGTCCGCCTCCACGTTATCCTGAAGTTTCAGTAAGACCACAACCATTTGTTAGAGATCCTATTGAGACTAGGTCCCGAACACGTAAAACACATAGGGACACAGAATCATACCAAACAGAGAGAAATCTACAGGATGAGAGTGAGGAAGAAATGTGCCCACTTATAGAAGTTCCAAATCCTCAAGCAGGACAGGAAGGGCAGGATCCAACACTCTTAGTATATAGACCATGGACACCGGAAGATATCCGGAAGGCTACTGAGGGAATCCCCCATCTGAAAGTTAATTTTACGAAATTTTTAGAAGATTTACAAGGCATGAGGTTAAGTTACCACTTGAATGGGGAAGAAGTAGAAAAAGTAGTAAGACAAATTATAGGTCCAGATTGGCACATGATTTGTGGCACCTGGAATCCTCGTAATGCAGAGCTTAGACCACTCCCACATAGTGACGCAGAGTTAGACAACAGAGTGAAAGGTCTGACAGACCGAATCTCTGAGAAATGGAAACCTAGAGCAGACTGGACTTGCATTAATCAATGTATACAACAGGAAAATGAGACAATAGATGGATATTATGCTAGATTATTAGAATGTTTTAATAATCATAGCGGTATGTCAGTTCCTGTGAACCAAACGAATGATTCCCCGTATGAACAACAATTAAAAAATGAATTTTTGAAGGGTTGCATTGCACCTATTATTTAGCTTCATTACGAAGCATATGATAGATCATCGAACAGGGAGGCTACAAGCCTTACTCGAATACGCTAGGCATGCTGAGAGACATTTTAATAGTAAAAAGAAAAAGAAGGTGCAAGTCTTCACTGCTGAAGACGGAGCTGAAGTATTTATATTACAGTCAGGTAAAAAGGGCAAGAAAAAGAATGCCCAGGGAAACAAACAGTCTGATAAATGATCAGAAGATTTTGAAGAGAGGAAAAAGAGAGGTGAGTGCTTCAAATGTGGAAAAAAAAGGCATCTAGCAAGGGATTGTAGGCAAAACAAGAAGGTAATTACAGAAGATAAAGGAGATGAGGACTGACTATATGATAGTGAGGATACATCAAGTGAAAGTCAGAAATCATCAGGAAAAGTTAATAAACAGAAAGCAAATGTAAATGTGATAGAAGGAGTAGAGGAAGTGAAAATAGATATGGAGGATGAAGAAAGTGAAATTTTGGACTTAGCATTATTGAGCTTAGAGCTCTACTTAGCGGATACGAAACCGGAAGTTACACTTCTGGTAGAGGGAAGGGAAGTCAAATTCCTGTGTGACTCAGGAGCATCACGGACTTTGATACACCTCTCCAAGTTACCAGAACATTCAGAATCACCTGATTATATACTAGTAAAAGCCACAAATGGACAGCTATACAGGGAACCACTTTCCCATGATATAGCAATAACTGACCCTGTTTCAGGTATGACCCAGAGAAGTAAAATAGTTGTTTCTGCAAAGTGTCCAGTAAACCTATTGGGCAGGGACCTTATGCAGATATTTGGCATAGCAGTAGTTACAACTGTACAAGGTATGGAGGCACAGAGACAAATGGATACCTTTGTAGTGCGACCGGAGGGTGAAACTTTTTACTGGTACAGCCAGGACCTAGTCACGACTAGTCCAGGGGCAGTGACCGAGGAGCTGATGAACATAGCCATCAGTAAAGCCCCCTCCCTTGACACTGATCGACAGCATTTGTTACACTGTACTCTATACTACTGTACCACACCAGGACCTGATAGAGAATATGACCAAGAACTGTTTAGAAATCGTGCAACTAGATTGGTTTTGCGTACTTTGTACTGGGATACTGAGAGGAACAGTGTAGTTAGCTGTTCATTACCTCAAGAATTCCTTGCATTGTATAGATCAAATCGGTTGCCACATGTCAACTTGACAAAGAACAAAAGTGTCAAATAAGCAGATTTAGGAGAAAAAGTAACAAGATGGGAGAAACAGACTGATTTAGAACTATCAGAACAAGGGATACAAAAACAAAAACTAAATTGGTTGACACAGACACATCCAGCTGTACACTTGCAATCTAGCGAGGACAGCTGATTAGCATTTTTATTAGAAGAAGAAGAAAAGGCCTTATGTGAAATTCCGACAACCTTTTGGTCAACAGGCAAGTCAGATGTAGGACTTATTCGAACAGCAGGACCAGTTACAATAACCCCAAAGTCAGCTTTTAGACCACAGAAAAGACAATACCCTTTGAGAAAGGATGCAGAAATAGGAATTAAGCCTATAATAGCAACATTACTCAAAGAAGGAGTACTGGTAGAATCTCCTGATTCACCATGTAATACACCCCTATTTCCTGTTAAAAAAGCAAATGGGGAATGGCGGATGGTACAAGATTTACAAACTGTAAATAATGCAGTAATACCTAGAGCACCTACGGTGCCAGACCCACATACTTTGTTAAATGATTTAGAACCACAACTAAAGTATTTCTCTGTGGTAGATATTAGCAATGCTTTCTTTTCAATACCTATACATCCTAATAGTCAATATTGGTTTGCATTTACATTTCAGGGTAAAAGGTATACATATACTCGACTACCACAGGGATATTGTGAGAGCCCAACAATATTTGCACAAGAAATGGCTAGCAACCTGGCAGGGTTTACCCCACCGGGAGGTAGTCAAATTCTACTTTATGTAGATGACATGTTGCTAGCAGCCCCCACCCAGCAACAGTGCAGGGAGGATACTGTAGCATTATTGAAATTTTTAGCAACACAAGGACACAAAGTAAACAAAAGTAAGTTACAACTTTGGAGAAAACAAGTTAGATACCTAGGATATGTAATATCCAATGAAGGTAGAATACTAGATGAGGAAAGAAAAACAGTGATTTTGCAAGCACCCAAACCAACAACCAAGAAAGAAATGATGTCTTTCTTAGGTACAACTAATTTTTGTCGGAGCTGGATACCAAATTATGCTTTGGAATCTGCTCCACTGACTGATTTGATATATAAGACACCAATGGCAGCACAAGATATTTTACAATGGACAACTGAAGCAGAAACGGCTTTCTGCAGGTTGAAGCAGTTGATAGCTTCTTCATTAGTTTTAGGACTTCCAAATTATCACAAACGGTTCTTTCAGACCGTAGATTGTAAGCAAGGATATATGACGTCAGTATTGACGCAACAACATGGGGACAAGCAACGCCCCATAGCCTACTATTCATCACAGTTAGACCCAGTGGCACGATCTTTGCCTCACTGTGTACAAGCAGTAGTTGCAGCTGCAATGGCAGTGCAGGCTTCGGCCTCAGTGGTGTTATTCCACCCTCTCACATTGAGAGTGCCTCATGCAGTTGCAATAATTTTACTACAAGAGATAATGGCATATCTTTCTCCTGCTAGACATCTTTCGTGTATGACTATACTGCTGAGCCAACCTCATATGACAATTGAACGATGTACGACACTGAATCCATCAACACTACTTATAGGTTCATAGGTTCATAGGTTCATACTAGGCTATCTGCCCTAGGGCATTTATAAGCCTAGCCAGAATGTGTTTGGCTTTCGCCACCCATTTTAAATTTATTTTGCTATGCCCTTTTTCGAGGTTAGTATACTGTGCCTCTGTCTAACAGTGACACAGAAGTGATACCCGGGGTAAACCTACGATCTCCCACCCACTCATCAAGATTCCTCTTGAAGAGAGTCAATGAGGGACTCTGCCTAACCTGGACTGGGATTTTATTCCAGAGTGAAGGGAGCCTCTGGGTTATGAATCTGTCCCGCCAGCATGTCCTATTTATTTCTGTGCTGAGGTTCAAGTCTCGAGCGCGTAGCTCGATGGGATTTGGATTTTCTGAGGTGCAGCATGTCCATTAATTCCGGGTTGGACATGGCTTTATACGTCAGGCACAGATCGCCTCTGAACAGGCAGTATGCCACTGAGTAGAGCTGGAGTTTCCTTAACCGGGCAGCATATGGCATCTGTTTGAGCCCTTTGATCCTCTTGGTGAGGTACTTTTGGGGTCTTTCCAGTTGCTGCAGGTGTCTGGTAAGGTACATCCCAAAAGGGGCATTGTACTCAATTATGGGCCTGATGAGGGATGAGTAAAGAGGCACAATGACGTCCCTGATCTAGATGTGAATCCCTTCATGATTAGGTGGGCTATATAAAATGTTTTTCTAACCACTTTGGCCACGTGGTTGTCAAATGAGAGATTGCTATCAACTTGGGTCCCCAGGTCCCTAATTACTTCTTCTGTACTTAATGGATTACCACCTATGTGGTAATTTGTGGGCACTTTGTTTTTGCCAAAGGGGATGACTATACACTTTTTGGCATTTAGCTTGAGGCCATGGCTCTGGCACCAGTTGTCTGTTTCTATGAGGCCCTTTTGGAGGATGCTTGTGTCGGCTGGAGAGTCGATTATGGCACCCAGTTTGCAGTCATCTGCGAATTTGGTCAGCCACAGTCCTTCCGTGTTGGCATGTACCTCCGAGAAATATATACCAAACAAGAGAGGTCCCAAGACTGAGCCTTGTGGGACACCACTTGTAACTGGTTTGGAGTCTGACATGGCTCCAGCAATTCTAACCGTGTGGGTTCTGTTCTTGAGCCAATTTGCAATACATCTAGTGACATAGGGGTTTATATTTAAGCTGGTGAGCTAATCTATAATGCCCGAGTGGGGTATTGTATCGAAGGCTTTTGCGAGGTCCAGGTAGGCTGTGTGGACCACCTTCCCCTCGTCAATGGCCTTGGTGACTGTTTCAAAGAAATCAACCAGGTTTAAGAGGCAGGATCTGCCCTTAACAAAGCCGAACTGGGTAGGATCCAGTGTTTGTAGGTCCCCAATATCATTATTTATGAGGTCCATGATGATCCTTTCCATTGCTTTGCAGACCAAGCTAGTCAGGCTTATGGGGCGATAGTTTCCAGGATCCGTTGAGGCACCACCTTTATGGAGAGGGACCACTGTTGCTGTATGCCACTCTTTGGGCACATATCCTGTAGTAAGGCTGAGATTGAACAGTAGTTTTATGTTTGGGTTTAGCTCTTCTTGGAGTTCATGTAGGACGCAGCCCGGGACACCATCTGGTCCCATTGATGCTGTGTTTTTTGCTTTGGAGAGGGCGGCTCTTAACTGAGCATCTGAGATGTCAGGGGGGCAGCACTCTGCTGGGATAGATATTTGCCCTTTTGGTGGGGAGGGAGGGGAGAAGTTTGCACTGAACCTGTCATCTAGGATGCTGGCAATGTCTGTGGGTTCGGTGTATTTTTTGTCATTTTGGACTAATTCTGAGCATATCTGGGAATTACCACCCAGGTTCCTAACATAACTAAAGAAAGCCTTGTGATTATCCTTAGTGTCCTATGCAATTTTTCTCTCGAAGCTGGCCTTAGACAATTTTATGTGTGCCCGTAGCTTTTTGCTAATACTGATCAGTGATGCCTTCCCTTTTTGGGATTTTGCTCTATCATTTAGTAGCTTCCTCCTTCTATTGTATAGTTTGTTTATGGCTGGGGTCCACCAGACAGGACATCTGCCTTTGGAGGATTGGGTCTTGGTTTTATTTGGGATCGCATGACTTAATGTCCAGTTTAGCCAACCACAGATCCTTGAATACCCTGATTGTGATGCCCCTGCACTGGACCAGTAATCAAGGAGCCTCAATCCCCACCACTGGCAATAGTGGGGGACGTACACAATGGGAGGATGACAAGAACACACACAGTAAAGTGCAATTTTCCTTAAGAGCACACAGAGATCACAGTCAGTCCAGGGCTGGTTTCTCCCTCTGTCTCCAGATCTCCAATAAGACTCCCCTCTGGCACAGCTATAGGGTTGAGATCTCAGCTGAGTGACCGAGCTAAGATCTCCAGCACTCTCTCTGTCCAACGAGTGGTTCGTGTCCCTGCCCATACACACACCTGGGAAAGGCTGGCATTGGCTTACTAGCTATGCCCCCTTCTGCCCAGACTATAAGGTAGTTCTGAGTGCCAAAAGCCACTACTTATCAGCTACTTAAGGTCTTTAACAAAGGGTGTCCAATCCTACTATGTAATGTGACTATTAATCCAAATGGTAGTCTGACCAAGACTTACAAGACTATTTAGGAGTAGCCTGAACAGTGTCAACAAATACACTTAAAAAAAGCTTAAATATGTCTCATAAATATCAGCCACAAAGATAGGTTTAAATATATTTAATAATAAATAATAAAAGAACAAGACAATACTCAGTTAATCAACACGGTAACTTCATAGTTCAAAATCACAGGAAATA
Source organism: Protopterus annectens (assembly GCF_019279795.1). NCBI lineage: Eukaryota > Metazoa > Chordata > Ceratodontiformes > Protopteridae > Protopterus > Protopterus annectens. Next base: position 1,713,189,103 of record NC_056732.1, read on the forward strand.
TTTTAAAACAACATTGCAGAACATTCTCAAATAAATACAGAAAACATCTAAACTAATCTTTACTATATTCTTATCTATATCTAAAGAGATACTATGCTCTAAATCTTACTTACAGCCAAGCAAGTACAGATGGTGATGATGAGTGGATGTTCTTGCTAAGTCCAAGACAAAATACAAAATACACAGTCTCTGAGAGAGTTCTTAAATTAATATCAAATATTACTGCTGGGTTAGCTTGGATGACATCATTTTGTCACCTGACGTTAGTTCCCAAGCTAAACCCCCTTTTGTCAGAATAAACAGAATGTAACATGTCTATGTCAAAAATACATCTCTCAGATGTTTACAGATTTTAGAAGTCATAAAACAATAAAACACTTGTTACATTTTAAACCTAGTAATTGCTTCTCTTTCAAGACAATACAAACACTTCTAGCTCTAGACATTGTGTCTGCTTCTGCAATGAAACTGAGAGATAACATCTTTTGTTTATGTTCCAGGTATAAAGTGACTTAACCTCAACTATTTTATGTTTTGCAAGTTAATCTTCTATGCACCAGTAGGGTACACTGTGGATATATATCTATGAAGTTCAGTACTGTACAAACCCTGTTCAGCACATAATTATGTATCAGCAGTTTAATATACACTTAACATACAGTTCTAATACATGTAATTATTTACAAAATTCCAGATTGCTGTGCTGGCAATATTTCCTTCTGTCACATTTCTATACAAGTCATATCAATATTCACAAATGACCTAGAATTATTTACAAAATTCCAGATAGTACTGGACCTTAACATGAGCTCTGTTGATATAAGTGTTAACCAAGTTACCTGCAAGAAAAGACAAGTGTTGGATTAATCTAAATTCCCCAGGTGATTTCTTGGGTACTAAACACAAAGGAGATATGTGGTATTTACCAAATGGAGGAAAATCAGAAAAGGCCTAATAACCTACACAAGGCCAAGTCCTTATCCACCAACTTCAGGATGAATTCCTCTTTCCTCACCATAGACTTAAAATATCTGCAGATGTGATACAACCCCCCCACCCCAACCATAGATTTCACTACAAAGCCATTTTGAAATTCCCTTAAAAGCTCATGAGACACCTCCCTACTGGAGTAGCTCTGCAGCAAATGACATAACTGATTCAAATCAATAGGTGAATACACCAGTCCCCCAGCCAGTACTACTTTAAAAAGGGACCCTTCTCTTACACCCGTCTTTCCCCTCGCCTTCTGCCCCTAAACTCCATGCTGAGTCCATCCCCATAATTATCAACTCTTATTGCAATTGCAGGGTGCTGGCCAGAACAATTGAACACACATGTGGAAACCTGCATGCCGGTCATGAACACTTGCCTTATTGAAAGCCCAACATGATTTCATCTTGATCCCCATACCCCATGTCTGCTGCTTGCTTACACTGCCCAACCAATCCAGCATGGTCCCTATCCATGTATCAGGATGCCTATGCTTCCAGATTAAATATCTATCCACCACCTTTAGCTTATGAAAGTGTTGGTCATACCATAGCCAGGGATTGCCACCCATTAGTCTATGTGCCTTCCCAACCATTAAGAAATAAGATAACAATGGTAATGCCTGCTGTGGCTTCTTCTCCAGTACATCTGCCATAAAGTAAACAAACCCCTAAATTAAATTGTCCCAAGTCCATGGCCTATAACTCCCTGAATCTCTCCTCCTCAATGCAGCAAGGATTGCTGTAAGGCCTTTGATCCCTGGATGCCTCTGTTTGCCTCCATGACCTTTAGTACACCAGCATCCTGTTATTCTCATGCCCAGTACTTCAGCAAACTCTCCCCACGAAATCTTCTCTTTTACAACATCCAAAAGGTGCGTTGAAATAAAAACTGGTTATGTCATCACCTCAGCCCATTGAGTATCCTGTAAAGCTCCTACCAAGCTATCATCAGCTACTTGACTTCCTGAGTTTAACCCCCTGTGCCTGGCAACAAGGGAAAATTCTGGTGCCCCTAAGAAGCACTCCCATTCCCTGGTAACTCAACCCCTCTATGCAGCTCCTCAATTTCATTACCCAGCTGTACTCCACTGCTTCTGCTCCCAAAAATTCTGCAATGTACACCTACCCCTTCATTTTAGCTCACATACTAATGTAAGGAAATCATCATCAGACAACATATTCAAAAACTCCCATCGTCCATCAAACAAATTAATATTAGTACTTGTTGACTCTTGCTGTGACAGTGTGGGCTCCTCTGCCCACTTCTTGCTGGATCCTGTGGCTCCTCTGGAATTCACCCTTCTGCCACCTGGAATATTTGGCTAAAATCTCAGAGGCCTCTGTATCTTGTTGCTCCACCTAACCTCATCACTTTTGGCAACCTCTACTTGCTTCCTCCCAGACAGCCTCTTGCGGTGCATGACCCTGCCTCCACATGCTTCAAAGGAACTCATCCACATGTGAAACCAACTCTTGACACTTCCTCACCAAATCTTCCACTTGTGGCATCCTGTATGAGGAAGAACACATAAAGAGCATCAGTCAACATACCAGCACCCATGGTATTCCTCGGCCCAACTTTCCACTTCTCCAAGACCAGCTTCACCTGCAGTGTATAATTAGTAGTTTTAATTTGAATATTTTTTTTCTTTTTTTCCTTTCCAGTTCCTTTCCCTTTCATTTCTGTCTGTCCTTCTCCCTTTTCTAACCCCCACTAACCTGCCACTAGAAATCTTTACATCTCCTATCCAATAAATACATACCCAACCACCAGTACACATATAAACATATATATATATATATATATATATATATATATATATATATATATATATATATATATAAATATAAATATATATATATATATATATATATATATATATATATATATATATATAGTCCCGCCTTCATCCATACACCTGCCTACCACCATACTCCTTCTAAACCTATTTTTATTCCTATTATATAAAGCTATGAAAGCATTCAGCTTTTTTTTTTTTTTTTTTTTTAAGACCATGCAATCTTTGGGGCTGTGCAGTGTGACCAAGGACCAAGGCACTAGTATTATCTCTCATTTAGGACCTGAACCCGAGACCTTCAGCATACTATGTTGGCATTCCTTCCTAAAATAGGGACAGACTTTAAAAATTGCTCTTATAAACTTAGAAGGTGGCTAGCATAAAAGGATTTGTGTCAGCAGCATGCCATTGAAAGATATGAAATCTTAACTCAAATGTGTATCATTATATAGTGACTTTGATACACAGCGATTTACCAGGACCCACATATTTTATGAGAAATGGAACAAAATACAAGATAAAACTAAACAGATGAGAGGTATGCAAGTTGCAACTACTTGCATATGACTCACCTACATACTACCGTGCCATTGCAGGTACAATGAACCCTGCAAATGAATGTCTCTCACACAATTTAAACTAAACAATGTTCCACTAGAACAGAAGGAAGGCATTGCCTGAAGGTTGCCATTGCAACAGCAATCCATGGCAACAGCCACATGACATCATGATGCCGCATCATGCCCTGAAGCACCATAAGTCATGCTAACAGCCCCTAAGTAAATGAGCAGACACAAGCACCATTAAAGCACCCTGCACACCATAAAATGGCCATTCTAGCCAGTTTATTGGTTTCTTCCTATAGTTTTCTATTCATTTTTTATTTTGTTTATTATGGGTGATTACTTACAGGGACTCCATTGCAAGTAAGAGACAAGACAAAGCTACTGCTAGACTGTCCACCCTTTCCCTTTTGTCTACAAATCTGAACTGCCACATTTGCCTATGAGGGATGCTAACCTCTAAAGAAAAATGACAAACAAAAACTGTAGTTTGTCTGTGCAGCCTAACTCTGCACTGAACTTACCCATGTCCTATGGAATCCCCACATAATCCCCCCCTACATTTTCTTTCTGCCAAAGAAAGTTATACAATTCCCCAGTACTCACATTGTATGAAGCAAAATACCTGGTCCTATACAAAATTCCAACTGATTACATGGACACTACAGTCAACATAGCATTGTGCAGCTTGTGGCCCACACTTTTCACCATTGTTCAGAGGTAGAAACTGAGCGCACAGTACGAGGGAAGGTCATTTTCTCCATCTGAGCCCATATCAAACACATAAAATAATAGGAATTAGTCCAGAGTAAGGCCCTAAACCCCTTTTCAAATCAGAACCTGCATGAGAAAATCAGTAACTGGGGTACTGACTGGTTTACAACATGAGACTAACTTTTAGCAAAAGAAACTACTGAAGCCTATCTAATTAAATTATTACGTAAAATCTCTTGACCCGTGAAGTCTAAATCTATTTACTTCCTTGGCTTCGCCTTCAATCTGAGGGTACTATGCACTACTTCTTCAAGTTAAAAGTAAAAACAACTGTTTTCCAGTGACAGACACCAGACCACATGCTGCAATTGTGATTGTGTGTGTGTGTGTGTGTGTGTGTGTGTGTGTGTGTGTGTGTGTGTGTGTGTGTGTGTGTGTGTGTGTGTGTGTGTGTGCATGTACTAGTGGTAACATTTGAAATGTGAAGCAATTTAGACACATTATGTAAGCTTATAAAAATTGTCAAAACTGTGCTAAATGTTCAAGAAATATACATTAAATTTCAAGAAGAGCATTAAGGTAATAGTAGCTGAGCCAATACACTCCTTTGTGACATGACTTTAATAAACTGAGTTGTATTGCCTGCCTCTGATTTCAGTCACTGCTGCACAGAACTGAGGCATTTGGCATATGTAAACTGCAGGCCTTGCATGTATCACCTTCCCTTAGTCCCATCACTACCTCCTTCCAACACCACCACACTCACCCCTCATTCGCTCTGTATTATTGCACCAGTTACCTCTGTCCTTGATTGTTATTCTTAACACAACTTCAAAGGTAGTTCATATTGTGATGAGGCTATATAGAAACCCAAGTTTGTTTGGCAGCATTTGTGTTTAGTAAGTTCAACCCAGCAGGACTAAATAGCTTGGCCTTTATTGATCTGATATGACAATACCATAAAATAAAGAAGATAAGATAAAGGCAGAAATGTATTCGTCTGATAGTACAGAATAAGTTTCCTGTGCAGTGACAGTCTCCAATGCAACTAGCAGAAGCATTTAAATCATTTATATAATATATGGCAGACACCACCTGAATTTGTATCTGATTTGCTAGACTGAAAGAGAGAGTGCTTTCAGTTCCATCATATGGTCTTCCTGAAAATTAGATGAAGGAACATGTATAGAAGGGGACAGGGAAATAAAAAATATCAAGAAAAAGGACAAAAATAAAAAGAAAGAAAGAAAGAAAGAAAGAAAGAAAGAAAGAAAAAACACAATAAGGAACTGTGGTGGGGAAGATATATAGCCCTGGCAAAAGACAGACAGACAGACAAAAAACTCAGTGTGAAAGGTAATGAGTCAGCAGATTAAGATGGACAAAGATGGCAAAACAAAGGAATAAGTTATGTGACAGGCAAAGACAACAAGAGAGCTGTTGATAGGTAAAGTAAGACCAAAAAGGAAATGTCTGATATAAAACATGATTTCAAAAAGAGAAATTATAAATAAATTTAGTGCTGCAGGGGAAAAAAATCACTAAATTAAAGCAAATGAGCAAGGACATTCTAAAAGACAGTTCCTTGGTGTACAAATATAATTTTCTACCTTTTTGTGTGTGTAGTGTACTGCCAGATCATGGTCGAATGGGGCCCCAGGCAGGTTAGTGGACCCTGCAGCCATGTCAGTATCCAGTCTCTTGGCTGTCTCTCCTTAATTACCTTAATACAACATCCAATTCTGTTAGTGTGCATAATATTTTCTTCTTTGATTTACAATGTTCATAGAGATTTGGCTTTAAATTAAAACTTTTATTTTAAATTGGATTTAATATAAAACTTCTTCATATTTTACAACAAAACAGGCATTTGCTAAACAAAACAAAATAAAAACTCCCACATTGAAATCAGACTTAGCATGATCAACAGAAAACTCCTCTTTCCTTGAAACTTACATTTATTGAAACTGCATCTGACGGTCCATTAAACGTGTCTATATTAGAATGTCGACAGGGCAGAAGAGCGAACGCCCTTACGTCGACACAACTTACCCAGAATGACTAAATCTCGAATAGCCAGAACAGCAATTTTTTCCCCAGGGAAAACAAATCGCTGGGTCAACAAAAAAAACAAACCAACAGACAAAATAAAGTGGGGGGCTTTGCCCCCCCCCCCCCACTAAAATATACCAATTCCAAAATCACACTATGACAATGGCACAGCGATTTTTTTTTTTGTCTGGGAAAATAATCTCTGTTCTGGCCGTTCGAGATTTAATCGTTTCAGTTATGCTGTGTCGACATAAGGGCATTCGCTCTTCTGCCCTGTTGATGTTCTAATATAGACCCCGTTAAACTACAAGAGACCTACTGATATTCAATGTCAAACAGGATAAATAAACAAAGCATAAATTAGCAGTTCTGTGAAGGGTACAGAAATGCTCAACACAAATGTGTAATGCATTTGCTAACAGCTTGGGACAGCCAACTGGACACAAGTGCCTAGGAGCACTGTCTTGTCAAGTGACTTGGTCAAAGTCACACACTAGAAAAACGAAGGCTGAGGGAATAAAACTTTTCACTGCAGGAAGAAATTCATTAACAACTCATTGACTTTTCACTACAGGAAGAAAAATAACGTACTCATCTGCACTAAATACCACTCAAACTGTTGTAACACAACATAATGTATTTTTATACCCATGTGCCTAAAAAACACAACTTAAATTAAAAAAAAATGTGTTCATAGTTGAAATATAAAAATTAAACCTGTAGATTTCATGATGTCAAGTTTAACTACAGCCAAATAATAAACAAACAAAATGAGAAAAACAAGGATTGTACCAAAAGAACATGGCTCATACAATGACGCTCCTGTTCAACAAAATCAATTCTAACCTTTACACTCACACACACACACACACACACACACACACACACACACACACACACACACACACACACACACACACACACACACACACACACACACACAAACACACACACACACGCACACACATACACAAGCACAGCCATCAGTTCCAGCCCCTTGTGTGACTATGTACACCTCAGATGATGTTTGCTTGCTATCAAATGATAAAAAGAATGCAAAAATAATGATCTAGAAGTCCATTTCATCTCACTACTGTGAGAAACATGCAGTTCAACCTATTGTACACCATACCCTAAGTGGCAGCTCCAGGTTCCATTTTGTGCTGTAGTACAACAGCGGCATAGTAATTAGCAGTTGGGGCACATAGGATATGTTGATAAAAAAAAAAAAAAAACACCAAAACACCATACTAATAAAGTATAGAATACTTGATAATGGTAACAACACACCCATAATCCACTATTAACAATGGAAGAGCATTTCTATATTAAAAATTAATGGCAATTTTACAAATCCAGGCGATGTTCACAACATAAAAATATTAATTTGTCATGCTCAAGGATTATAGTTTGGATGAAGTGCAGGTATGTTACAGTGTAACAAGTCAAGGGTGTAGCTACAAATACAACAGAGGTGGGAAAATATCATGCACAAAGAACATCCTTGCCTCATTTGCAAAACAACTATATACATCATTGACCCCAGTTCAAGAACAGAATGTCAGACTTGTGGAAAATATTTTTTAATCAAATACAGCATATTTTGGCAACTTTCAAGATAAAGCACACACCATCTTCTCACTACAGACACTAGTGAAAGCAAAGTAGTTTAAATGTTTGTTAAAAGTTCATTGAAATAGAAACAAGAGCGGTGAGTTAATTTCTCCTGGATTATAATGATAGTTGTGACACCTTCAGGAAGAATACAGGAGAGGGTCTGTCAGCAATGTAATAACTGGAAGCCTTAAAACATGTGGTTCAGATAGTTTATTTTGTTGATCATTCACAACTAGTGTCACAGGAATTTAAGTAAAAATGTAAAAATGGAAACAGTTCTGAGAAGCTGTACAGGATGCTTGAGTCTCGCACTAACACCATTCTATTTACCTGAAAGTTAAAAAAAAAGTATTTCCTTATGACTTGTATAAAGGGGGCTGGAAGAGTATTCTGGGGGGGGGGGGACTTCCAAGATCCCTTTACAGTGGCGGGTTCATTGAGATATAACGACCATACCCACTTAATGATTCTGATGCATTAAAATAGTCAGATCATACCTGTCAATCTCTCACTGCAAGAAATCTGGACAAAGCCAGAAAGAATGGGGGGACAAAGGCCCAAAAATAGGGACAAATTTTAAATATTGCTCCTATAAACTTTGAAAGTTGCTAGAATAGCAGGTTTTGCTTAATGATTTATTTTCTGAAGGATATAAAGTCTGAAACTCAAATGTCTGTTATTATTTAGTATTATATAGTGACTTTAATCTTTAATGATTTGCCAGAAAACTACAGATTTTATGAGGACCAGACCAAACATATGGGGCAAAAATCTGGATATTCTGCAAAAATCTGCACAGTTGAGAAGTATGAGTCAAATTACAAAAATATAATGAAGTAACTGAGATATATGGTAGAATTCAATAAAGCCTACATGGAGTGATTTTCCATGTAGGCAGAGTGGCACAGAGCTTACACGGAAGTAAGCAGACATGTGATCCAGTAAACAGGGCAGAGGGGCATGCACGAATGTGCTGACATGGAACTGTCCATGACATGCAAATCACCTCATAAGTAGGTGAATTGCATGCAAATGAGGGTGCTGGAGTGATCCAGCAAGCAGATAGGCAGTGCTGCAGACGCTGTGTTGGTGTTCAAAGTGTAAACGGAAAATGTCTGGGTACATGAAATTAAAAATTGAACAGGGGCTGTAAAAGTCCATTTAGAAGTCAGAAATTGCATAGTAGGCACAGATATGCGCACAAACATGCTGTTATGCAAAAAAAAAAAATTAAAGTTTAAAAAAATAAAAATAAGACATATGTGAGAATAATCCATTATAGGGTCCTGCATGGAGTATGTACAATGGTAGATTTGAGTAGTTGCTAAGGAGGCAGGCCCTGGAATAGTGAAGTATCCAGGTTGTGTGCATGGATCTGTATGCAAATGAGCTGGGGTTACTGAATAGAAAAATGGGTCACTGTGTCCACAGCTAAAATCTGTGTAGTCCCAGAACCATGTTGTTGTGCACAGAACAGCTAGCTGACATGAAAAGGGGGTGTGTCACAATATGTTTAAGCAGACTGGAGCTGAGCGGCGCCTGTATACGCGGCGCACCACTCAGCTAAGTAGGGGGGTGTCCAGTGGTGCTAAGCTTTGTTTAGCTGCAGGGCACATGTTTTAGCTGTTTTGAGCTATGCTGAGTGTGCCCGTACATGGGGGTGTGTCCAGACGCCTGAGCAGTGTCTATACCAGCGCCATGGATTTGCGTGCCACTCCACAGTGCTTAGCAGGGCAGGCATTTAAAACAACAAAAAAAAAGGAAATAGCCTGGGAAAGCCAATCATGTATAAATTACTGATAACCCCTATTCCACTTAAACTGGGCCATTCAAACCCCTCAATCATATACCTGGCAGGTGGAATGCATCATAGTTAGCAAATAACACAGGCTGCATCTGCAGCACACCACTATAAAGTATGTATACACCCTTCAGTCTGATTTTTTCCCCCATACTCTGCACCATTGGAGTACAGTCTTGGAAATTTTAACTGACAGAATGCTAGTGGCTGCTGCAGATCTGCTACATCTGTATGTGCTAGATGCTGAAGTCACTGCTGCTGTTGCTCCTGACAATAGGCCTAGACAGAGAAGGAGAAGAGTGTTCAGGCCCAGGGTATCCTTCCAGTAGCTACATGAGCCGAAGATTGTAGAGTGCTACAGGGTGGCCAGGGACATACTACAAGAACTCACTGAGCTCTGCCACCCTCAAATCAGACGCAGAGCCAACAGAGAGGAATCCATCCCAGTGGAAACAAAGGTAGGTGTAACTCTTAGAATACTAGCTACAAGTAGTTTTCAATCAAAGACCAAATGGGGACATGATGGAGGTCTCACAGGCATCTGCATCCAGGGTACTCCACCATTTCCTGGCTGCCATGCAAACACATGCCAGTGAGCACATTTATTTACCCTGCACCCCTGAGAAGAGGGCCAGCAGTATGTGTCTCTTCTACTATGTAGCACATTACCCTGATGTACTGGGTGCCATAGACTGCACGCATGTACACATCAAAGGACTGCCTGGTGAGGAGGGTAGAGTCTAAGTAAACTATGAGGGTATCACTCCATCAACTGCCAGGTCATGTGCAATGCCCAAGGCATTGTCATGAATGTGTGTGCTGGCAGCCCTGGCAGTTATCACGACTCCCATATCTGGTACGCATCACAGCTGTATCAGATGTTTGCCGGGGGGACATCCCATATGACCATCTATTGGGGGATGCTGACTATGCATTGGAACCGTGGATGATGACACCCATCAGAAATGTACACACACCTACAGAAGAATGCCATAATGAGGCACACCTATAAACTAGAAACATCATAGAGTGTGTGTTTGGGCTGCTCAAGTCATGGTTCTGGCGCCTCGATATATCTGATGAAGCTCTGCAGTACCTTCCAGCCACATGTGCACACATGTTCACAGTATGTGCCATGCTACACATGATCCTGCAGAAACTGCTGTGACAGGATCATCACAGGGAGGAGACACACAGCCCCCCACCAGTGCCAAGGTCCCCACAGCCACATCCACTGGGGGACTCAGAGGAAGAACCCATTGAAGCTGTCCCTGTAGGCAGACGTAGGCATGCTCAGTATGCCCTGGCCTTGGCAAAGAGGCAATGCACAGCACATGCACTGACAACCTAGGGTCCTAGGGTCTGACACCTTACTCCAATTCACATGCATAGTAAAAAGGATGCCATCCACACCACACAATCTGTACCTTACCATGTATTGGCTGTGTACTGTGTGCATCAGACATAGTCAGCCCTGAAACACAGGTATCTCAACTGCTGCATTCACAAGGTAAGTCACTCTCCTTTACAACAAATGTATGGGGTACTAGAGTATGGTAGCATATGTATGGACCTGCTGCATGTGTGCAAGGGAATAGAGTGGGCTACTGGGCTACTTGCAGAGAACTAACATCTATGTGGGACAACAGGTACTCTGTCCAATACTGGGTGCTCCATAATATGCAGTAGGCCACAAGGCAGCAAAATCCACAGCAGTATGCAAGGGACAAGCCATACAACAGTGTCATAGGACAGATGCACAACTGTCAATGCTAGAGTCCCCTACCCCCAACACAGCCATGTTCCTATACAACTGTAGTACCAGTCTGTTTGCAAGGATATAGCAGCAGATCACACAATCCCAAGGCTGCCCCAAACAACCTGGCTACATGTTCTATGTTCACGATATGCAGGGGTCAAAGTGTATGTCTGTCCACTGTTGATAGTGTGAGGAATTAAGCCTCACTTTCTGGTGGCTGGTGTGGCTCAGTGGGCTAAGTACATTAGCATGGTTGATGGTGTTCATGGTTCGAAGCTGCTGCACTTACAACTTTTGCATGTGATGTACTGCTATGGTAGGAGTCCCACAGACTGTCAATATGTCTCAATCCATTGCTGCCAGAAAGCTGGACAAAGCCAGAGACAATAGAGGGACAGAGGGCCAAACCTGCAGACATTATACATGCTTTGAATAACCTTGAAGGTGGCTAGTACAACAGCAGGTTGTAACAACTCAGAGTAGCAGCAGGATGTAAAGGCCATCATGTAACTGTGTCAGTACTTCCAACAATTCAGTGGGTTCCATTCAGTAGTATATTACCAGAAAAGCACAATTGCCTGAGGAGCCAAGCACACATATGGGAAGGAATGCTGGACATTCTGCAAAACATGTACAGACAGGTGTGAATACTGTAACCCTGTGTGTGGAGTTACATTATGTATTGCAGTCACAGCATACCGACAACCACTTAGGGCAGGACATCTGGACAAAAGCCCAAATAAAAGGAGAAGGATTAACTAGTGGTCAGACAAATGTAGAAATGCAGAGAACAACATGTTGTGCAGTAGCATGGGTTTCCTGGTGTGTATGGAGTCAGTAACTCAAATTCTGTTAACATTTCCTAATGCCAGTCTATAATGATTAGCCACTGATGTACTAGAACATCACAATGCTATGTAAAATGTATCATACACATGATGCAAAACTCTGTACAGTCTATTACAATCTGTACAGTCACTAGGTGTGAGTGATATATTACCTTCAGCACACAGCTGGGGAATCCATTGGACAAAATATCAAGGTGGTGATGGACTGCTGAATCAGCTGCAGCAGACAATTGTCTATAGTACACAAAATCCTGAACTGGAGTACAGGTAGGTCTGGGCAGGACTCACCTTGTAAGTACTGACAGTCACACTTGGCATGCTCCTATACTAAGCTAATTTCAGCCTGTCTGATGCCTCATCTGCCTAAAGAACTGAGATGTGAAAATATCTCTGCGCATACAGACAGCTATGCATACATACCTGTCTCTCCCTATCCCCCTCAGGCATGATTACCTTATCTATCAGTATGTGGCATGTGCGCACACACACACACACACACACACACACACACACACACATACACACACACACACACACACACACACACACACACACACACACACACACACACACACACATATATGTGTGTGTATATATATATATATATATATATATATATATATATATATATATATATATATATATGTATATAGATAGATAGATATATATGGGTCCCCTTCATTTGTGCAAACTTTCACATGTTCAAAATTCATATGGCCGACACCATATGACTGAACGTTTGAAAGGCCTACAAATGATAGCAGAGATCCCAATACAGTGCGGAAAATGGAGATTCCCCTTTCCTACACTGTACTACGATTCGGAGTGAGAATATTTAAGTAGCAGGGAGTGGGGGGGTGCAGGGGCTTGCACCCCTGCTAAACACAGTTTTTCTTAGTTAACAGTACTGTTAAAAGTACTGTTTCAGAATGTCTGCCTTTTGGAATGTCAGTCATATGGTGTCAGCCATATGAAAGTCGGCATTCTGAAAGGTTGACATTCTGAAGTAGACCTATATATATATATATATATATATATATATATATATATATATATATATATATAGATAGATAGATACAACTGAAGACGCCACAAAAATACCTCACAAAGAGGATCCTAGGCCTTAAACATTTGTCCTATATGGACAGACTAAAAAAAAACTCCAACTATTCTCTGTCTCATATCACCTACCTAGTGGTGATCTATGCTTGACTTACAAAGCCATGATTGACCAAGCTCTGTTAGAAATGCTACATCTAAAGAAATCCCAATCCCTCTGCACCACATGCTCCAGAGACCTCACCCTCATTACCTCAATCAACAGAACATGCTGGAGGGACAGGTTCATAACCCAGAGACTGCCCATGCTGTGGAATAGACTTCCCATACATGTCAAGCAGAGCACCTCACTAGCCCTCTTCAAGAGAAATCTTGATGAGTGGATAGGAAATAGAAAATTCACTCCAGTGGCTTTACTCGACAGAGGCACTGGGAAGTAAGGTCGGGTGGCATGATGCCAGGGTAATCCTATCGGCTAGGCTTGTAAAGGCCCCAGGGCCATTAGCCTAGTACACACCTTTGTACCTGTAATGCACACACATACACACAGAGCTACATCTATGTTGACATCCCTGTGATCTCTCTCTCTCTCTCTCTCTCTCTCTATATATATATATATACATATATACATGTGTGTATGTGTGTGATATAAAGAAATATTGCCAGTCCAGTTATCAGGAATTTTGTAAATAATTCTATGTCATTTTTGAATATTGATATGATTTATACAGAAATGTGTGTTATGTACTGAGCTTAATGTAACCACAGCATGCCCTGCTGACTTAGAACAATAATGCATATAAACTATATACCTGTGAAAATGCATTTTAACAGTAGAAACTAGAACATAAAAGGGTTAACTTACAAAACTTCAAGAAAATAAGTTGAAATTAAGTTGCTTTATGATTGTGCTATAAAAGTTCTCTCTCAGTTTCAGTGTATTAGACACTATGTCTAGAGCTAGAAGTTTTGTATTGTTTTGAAAGAGAAGTCATTACTAGATTTAAAATGTAAAATTGTTATATTGCTTTATGACTTACTAGCAGCCACACAGTTCTGAGCAAACATCTGAGAGATATGCATTTTTAACACAGAGATGTTAAATTCTGTCAGTTTCTGTTTTAACCTGGCAACTGAAGTCAGGTGACAAAAAGTGATATCATCCAAGCTAACCTAGCAGTAATATTTGATACTGATATAAGAACTCTCTCAGAGAGAGACTGTACATTTTGCATTCTGTCTTGGACCTAGCAGGAACATCCACTCACCATCAACATCTGCACTTGCCTTGCTGTAAGTAAGATTTGGAATATAGATAGGAATATAGTATAGATTAGTTTAGATGTTTTCTGTATTTATTTGAGATTGTCTGCAATGTTATTTTATTAAAATATTTCCTGTGATTTTGAACTCTGAAGTTACTGTGTTGATTGGCTATTATCATGCTCTTTTATTTATTATTAAATATATTAAAACCTATATGTGTGGCTGATATTTGTGAGATATATTTAAGCTCATAGAGTACTTGCATATGTATTTGATGACACTGAACAGGCCACTCCTAAATAGCCTTGCAAGCCTTGGTCAGACTACCATTTGAATAATAGCAACATTACACATTAGCATTAGACACCCTTTGTAAGGGCCTTAAAGTCATGGGTGCCAGAACCATAGAGCTAGGGGGAGGGGGTGCTACCCCTGACTTTTACAGCTGCAAGACCAGTCAGGAAAAATTAATAATTGGAGTTTTCACACTAACATGGATTCGCGCGCGGAACTTAAACTAACTAAACTAGCTGTTCTTGCTCTCTTATTGCTTTGCGTTACAGGAGTTATGCTGCTGCTGTTCTGTTGGTGCTGCCAGAGCCAGAGTAATGCCAGGAAGGAGAGTTTTGTTATTTTATTTGCAGGAGTTATGCTGCTCCAGTGAGTGTGTGTGTGTGTGTGTGTGTGTGTGTGTGTGTGTGTGTGTGTGTGTGTGTGTGTGTGTGTGTGTGTGTGTGTGTCTAAAATGCTCCAGTTAGGTATACCTGGTGGTTAGTGTTAGTCAGGCTCAAACAAGAGTCAGATTTCTCCTCCCATACCACCACATGTTATTCAGGGAGTTAAGTCCATAGCTCTCAGCTGTCCAGATTTTCACAGAATATTTGGGTCATACTTTTGATCTATTCCTCTTAAAATATGTGATTTTCTGGCAAATCAGTGAGAACTGAATTCACTAAAGAATGATAGACCTTTAAGTTTCAGTCTTCCAATCTTTCACGAAACACATGGCAACACATAACACTTTATTTTAACAACTTTCTAAGATTATACAAGCAATATTTAAATTGTGTCCCTGGTTTTGGGCCTTTGCCCTCCCCCCCAATAAATTTTGGCTTTTTCCATATTTCTTGTGCTGCAAAGTTGAGAGATTTAGTTGAGTGTCAAGCTGATTTTACAAGGAACTGAGAGATTCAGGGAAAGAGAAGTTCAGTGCTACTTATGTTAAGCAATTTGCATTGTTAGTAGTACAACAGGTAGTATACTTGCTTTTGATGCAGAAGGCTGTGGGTTCTACTCCCACAATATGCAGATGGATCCCTGATACAATACTGTGTTGTACTTTAAAAGGAGTGTATGCTGCAGTCCTATGAGGAGTTACCTAGTAACTCTGTTTCTGTTATCAGTTTGCCATCCATTCCCAATTGCAAAATTACTAGCTTGTCATTCTTTTAATGCAGCATAGGCAATTTATTCTTCAAGGGCAACAGGCACTTTATTTGTAGATGAAACAATGACATATAAGATTATTTGCTAGCAGCAACCTCTTCATTAGATACAGATCTCTTTAATGTGGAATTATTTAGATGACTTACTTCTGTAGAGATTTTGCATATTTACTGATATTGGTGGATTTTAATGGCAGAAGTTTGAGTGGCCTTTTATGGTTGAAATTTTCTGAAAAAGGTAGTTTTGTCATTATTGGTTCATACATTTTGTTTCATTGCTTACTAGAAGACTTCCAAAGTACAAATTTAAAATACATTCTAACAAGTGGTGCTGTATTATACAAGGAATATAATTTAATACAATCAGGTTAATACAATCAAGAAGGTGAATCAAAGAATGCATATATGTATGCTTGCTCACAGGATGCAGGAGATCAAAATAGGGGAAGAGACCAGTCACCAATGGAGTCCACCAGGGTTTGGTGCTCTGTTTGTCATATACATCTCAAAAGTAAAAGGAAACACCATAGAGCTATGGCCGACTACGTTTGAGATGACAGCATGCTAGGAGCAGTTATTGAATCCCCAAATGACTTAACCATCATGCAGGAAGGTTTGTCCCAAACAATAACTGGTGCTAGAATCATGAATTGAAACTAAACTCCAATAAATACATTATCATATCTTTATTTTATTTTATTTTATTTTACATTTGTTAACTGTGATGGTCCGAATGGACACAGGTCCATTTTCAGGTGAGGCTTGGGGAGAAAAGTTCCACAGTAAGTAAAAGGTTACACAGTATGTTAAATACAATATATAGAGAATTTTCAAACAATGTGTTAAAATACTGTATACAGCAGAAGACATAACAAGACCTATATATACAGAAAAAATAGTTACACATGGTTAATAACAGAATAAGTATGCAAATACAATCAGCATTAGGAGAAGACCTAGACTGTAATATATATTACAATAGGTATATTAGGAAGTGAGGTATTTAATTGGAATAATATGACGACTGGCAAGACCAGTCAGGAGGAGAAGGTAACCACGCACACCACAAACCCAGTCTCACATAGAACTATCACAACTGCAAACCAGACACATAAACACACAAAAACATACTCGGAGGCGCTGATTAAAAATCTACCAAAACAACAGAGGCCTCCAAAGCAGACACCCAAGAAACTACCACCTCAAGACATAGCAAATGCAACACATAGTTCACAAAGTCA
Organism: Protopterus annectens; assembly: GCF_019279795.1. Taxonomy (NCBI): domain Eukaryota; kingdom Metazoa; phylum Chordata; order Ceratodontiformes; family Protopteridae; genus Protopterus; species Protopterus annectens. The sequence goes on from NC_056732.1 coordinate 1,713,206,259, forward strand.
GTGTGCTAAACAGTCACAGCCCTTAAGGCCAAACAACATGCCAGACACACTTGTAATAGGTGACTCCATAGTCAGGCACACTGACGTCCCGCTCACCAGACTGAACAAGGAGAGGGTCACAGTAAGCTGCCTGTTGGGAGCTAGAATCCGCCACATAACACAAGCACTCAGGTCACTCCACAGCAAGTACAAATATGACTCAGTCATTGTACATGCAGGTGTGAACGACCTGAGACGTACCTCCCTGGACTACATGAAAAGAGACATAGAGGAGCTCTCTGATTATGTAGCCCAGGCCGGTATGACCCTGACCCTGAGCAGCATCTTACCTTCACCAAGAATGATGCCACAGTACAAAGACAAAATGATCAGTTTTAACAATTGGCTTAATTACTGGTGTCATTCTAAGGGGATCCAGTGTCTGTCTGCTTGGGATGACATGCTTGACAAGCCACGCTGCTTTGCAAGGGATGGTTTGCACCTGTCACCCCTGGGCTTCCGGATATTGGCCAAGGCTCTTGCCACCCCCATAGTGCCTTTTTAGGCAAGGCTCAAATGACAAACCTACCTCCCTAGAAAACACAAGTGGAAAAAACTAAGGGTAATGCTGCTCAATGCCAGAAGTCTAAACCTCAAGATGCACGCCTCAAGCCCTCCTCAGTATGGAGAACATCGATGTCTGTGCAGTGACTGAAACCTGGTTCAAGGCTCCTGAGAGCACCCCAGCACTATCAGGTTTTACCTCATATCATGCTTTCCGGCCCCAAAACTTGGACAGAACCACAAAAGGAGGGGGAGTATCCATTTTCATCAAAGATACCCACACCTCCAGGTTAGTGGCAACGCACGAAGCATTGGAGACTATCCAGGTGCAACTAACCATAGGCAAAACTGCGTTACAGTTTGTAGCATGCTACAGACCACCCTCTCAAACTCAGGAACCCCACACAGCCTTCCTGAAGACACTGGAGAATATGAATGTCTCTCCAAATACCATCATTTTGGGAGACTTCAACTACCCAGATATAGACTGGGAACATTACTCAAGCCCCAACACTCTAGCCCAAAGGTTCTTAGAATTCATAAACTCAAATGCAATGGAACAACTAGTCACCATTCCCACAAGAGGAGGCAATATACTAGACCTGATCATCACAAACATGGGGACAAAATGCTCCACACCGGAAGTACATCCCTCTTTGGTAAGATCAGACCATAAATTAATCTCACTGGAAATCCACATCCCGCCCCCACCCCCTGCACAAAAGACCACAGTGAAGAACTTCTCAAAAGCAAACTTCACACATCTTAAGACTGAAGTGGTATCTTTCATGGCCCCTGGGCCAGTGGAAACCACAACCCACACTGCTGAACCCTTTGCAAATGCCTTCTATGGGCACCTTCAAGAATGCATGGATCATGCAATCCCAAATAAAACCAAGACCCATTCCCCCAAAGGCAGGCGACCGGTCTGGTGGACCCCAGCCATAAACAAACTTTACAACAGAAGGAGGAAGCTACTACATGACAGAGCAAAATCCCTAAAAGGTAAGGCATCTCTGATCAGTACTAGCAAAAAACTACGATCACTCATAAAATCATCCAAGGCCAACTTTGAGAGAAAAATCGCAAATGACACAAAAGACAATCACAAGGCCTTCTTTAGCTATGTTAGAAACCTGGGTGGAAACTCCCAGATATGCTCAGAGTTAGTCCAAAATGACACAAAATACACTGAACCCACTGACATTGCCAACATTCTGGCAGACAGGTTCGGTGCAAATTTCTCCTCCCCCTTCCCCCCAAAAGGAGAAATAACTATCCCAGCAGAGTGTAGCCTCCCTAACATCTCAGATACCCAGGTGAGAGCCGCCCTCTCTAAAGCTAAAAACACAGCATCAATGGGACCGGATGGTGTCCCGGGCTGTGTGCTACATGAACTCCAAGAGGAACTAAACCCACACATAAGGCTGCTGTTTAATCTTAGCCTTACCACAGGATTCGTACCCAAAGAGTGGCGTATGGCAACAGTGGTCCCACTTCACAAAGGCGGTGCTTCTACGGACCATGGAAATTACCACCCCATAAGCCTGACGAGCCTGGTCTGCAAAGCTATGGAGAGGATCATTATGGAACTCATAAACAAAGACATTGGGGACCTACAGACATTGGATCCTACCCAATTTGGCTTTGTCAAGGGCAGATCCTGCCTTCTGAACTTGGTCGACTTTTTTGAAACAGTCACTAAGGCCATTGATGAGGGTAAGGCAGTTCACACAGCCTACCTTGACCTTGCAAAAGCCTTTGACACAATACCCCACTCGGGCATCATAGACAAACTCACCAGCTTAAATGTAAACCCATATGTCACAAGATGGGTTGCAAACTGGCTCAAGGACAGAACCACAGGGTCAGAGTTGCTGGAGCTAAGTCAGACTCTAAGCCAGTTGCAAGCGGTGTCCCACAGGGCTCAGTCCTGGGACCCCTCTTGTTCGGCATTTATTTTTCCGAGGTACAGGCAAACATAGGAGGATTGTGGCTGACAAAGTTCGCAGATGACTGCAAACTGGGCGCCATAATTGATACTCCAGCGGACACAAATATCCTTCAGAGAGGCCTCATAGAAATGGATAATTGGTGCCAGAGCCATGGCCTTAAGCTAAACTCCAAAAATGTATAGTCATACCCTTTGGGAAAAACAAGGTACCGACAAATTACCACATAGGTGATAATCCATTAAGTACGGAAGAGGTAATCAGGGACCTAGGGACCCAGGTTGACAGTAACCTCTCATTTGACACTCACATAGCCAAAGTGGTTAGGAAGACCTTCTATATTGCACACCTTATCATGAAGGGTTTCACATCTAGATCAAGAGAGGTCATTGTGCCCCTGTACTCTTCTCTTATCAGGCCAATGATTGAGTACAATGCCCCATTTGGGATGTATCTCACCCGACACCTGCAGCAGTTGGAAAGACCCCAAAAGTTCCTCACCAAGAGGATAAAGGGTCTTAAACATATGTCATATGCTGCCCGACTGAAAAACTCCAGCTCTATTCAGTCGCATACCGCCTACTCAGAGGTGATCTGTGCCTGACGTACAAGGCCATGTCCAATCCTGAATTAATGGACATGCTCCACCTCAGAAAATCCAAATCCATCAGAGCCACGAGAACAAGTGACTTAAACCTCAACACAGAAATAAATAGAACGTGCTGGAGGGACAGATTCATAACCCAGAGGCTCCCTACACTCTGGAACAGAATCCCAGTCCATGTTAGGCAGAGCCCCTCACTGACTCTATTCAAGAGAAATCTCGACGAGTGGATGGGAGATCGTAGGTTTACCCCGGGGGTCATCTCTTTGTCACTACTAGACAGAGGCATAGTAAACTAAAAACTAAAAGGGCATAGTATTCTCATCCTAAGGGGTGGTGTAGGCCACATACACTCTGGCTAGGCTTATAAATGCCCTAGGGCAGATAGCCTAGTACGAACCTATGAACCTATGAACCTATGTAATACATGGGCATAGGCACTTATTCTTTAAGTGTGTTCTAAATGAGTTTTTAAAGTGAGAAGAGGTAGGGGCAGAAATCAGAGCAGGAGGGAGATTATTCCAGGTTCTAGCTATGGAGTGGGAGAACAGTGCTTTTCCTTCAGTATTGTTAGCCGTAGAGATGCAGAGGAGGGGTTTGTTGGAAGATCGGAGAGGACGATTTGTATTATAGTGGGTGAGAAGTTGGCCTAGTGCAGGTTTTTTTTCTGGATGTGTTACCACATTGTAGGCAATGACTAATTGTTGAGAGGTTAGTAGCTGGGGAAGTTCCAGCCATTGCAGTTCCTTAAAGCCTGGCAATGGTGGGTTCTAAAGGTGGAGTTGTTTGCAAACTTGGCGATTTTATTATAACATAATTTGAGTCTGGCAAGGTCAAGTTTTCTAAGCTGGGTAAGAATTTGAGCAGCATACATTAGGGTAGAAAAGAGGTCAGTTTGGGCTAGGGTAATTTGTGCTTGTTTCAAGAGGGATTTCCTGTGCCTATATAGTGTCCCCATTTTTTTATGGACTTTTTTGATAGTTTGTGAAATGCGGATGTTGAATTGTAGATTTTTATCAATTTCAGTGCCTAGGAGTTTGGTATGGACAGAAAGAGAGAGAGAGAGAGATAATAGTGCCATTTTTGGAGGAGATAGGGAAGGATAAAGGGGTGGAAATGGTTTTGTTGGGGGTGAAAAGTAGTGATTTGGTTTTATTAGGGTTTAGGATAAGTTGGATTAGAGTGATCCAACTTTCCACAGAGCTAAAGGGTTCCTGGGTGAATTGTTGTAGGATGGGAAGTGATGGAGCTGAACAGATAAGAGTTGAATCATCAGTGTATTGTATAAGTAAAGCATGTTGTGTGGTGGTATGGAGATTACTGGTAAATATGGAGAAAAGAAGTGGGCCTAATATGGAGCTTTGTAGTACACCAATGGTAGTTGGGAGTAAGGGGGATAGTAAACTTTGCCATTGGACAGATTGCTGCCTATTTGATAGATAGCTTTTAAACCATGTCAAAAACTTTAGAGAGGTCTAGAAATATTGCAGATACAAAGTTATTATTATTTCTATGTTGGTTGATCATATTAGTGAAAGAGAGCAGAGCGGTGGTTGTGCTATGATGCTGTCGGAAGGCATGTTGTGTGGGGGAGAGGAGATGGTGTGAGTTTAGGAATTGTGTTACTTGAGAATGTATACATTTCTGCTGTATTTTAGATAAGGGGGATAGAATGGCAATGGGGTGATAATTTAAGTATTCATAAGAATTTCTGCCTTTATGTAGTGGAATAATGTATGATACCTTCTGTAGCTGTGGGACATATGCTTCTTGTATGGAGCGATTGATAAGAATAGAAATAGGGTAAGATAAGGATTCAGCAGCTATTTTTAGGAAGTTGTCTGGTAGATTGTCAGCAGCAAGGGTGGTAGGTTTCATTTTTAGGAGTTGTTTTTTAATTTTTGAGGTGAGAACGGGTGAGAGAGTAAAGGATGGGATGTTGTCATGGTATTTGGTTGGGTTATATGTAGGGCTGTTTTTGGATAGTTGGGAGGACAGTGTTAAGATGGATTCTGTGAAGTGTTGATTGAATTGGGAGACAATGTCTTTGTTGTCATTTGTGGAGTTAGGAGTGGGAGTGGTAGTTTTGCCTGGTTTTAGGAGAGAGTTAATGGCATACCAAAACTTTTGGGGATCTTTTGAATGTTTGTTTTGAATACTGAAGAAGTAATTTTGTCTATCGAGTATAGTTTGTCTCTTGGCCTGATTTCTAAGTTGTAGGCAACTTTGTTTGGCTAGGCTAGTATTGTATTTCTTCCAAATTCTCCAAGCCTTATCCATTGACTTTAGAATGGCTCTAGTTTCCCTGGTTAGCCATGGTGCATAGCTTGACTTGGCTCTTATTTTCCTAATTGGTGCAAGTCTATCAAGGATTCTGATGAAAATATTGCTGAAGTAGTCAATAGCTTCCTCTAGATTTAGGGTTTGTAGTGGTTTCCAGTTACTATGTTTTAGAATACTGTTTAGTTCTTGTATATTTTGTTTACGACTATCTCTGACTTGTCTAAAAAACAATGGGGGTATTTTTCCACAGGAGGAAGGTGGGGAGATAGTCACTAAAACCATCAAGAAGTCATCCTGTCTGATAGTTTTGTCTGGGGCAGTTAACTAGTGTCCAATCTAGAATAGACTGTTTGTGGATTTTTTTGTCGATTCTAGTGGGTTCTTGGATAAGTTGGGTAAAACTGTAAAGATTAATATGGTTAGTGGGGTTGTTAGAGGTACAGGCTGACTAATCAGTGTTCACGTCACCTAGTAAGATGGTTTCTTGGGGGAGATTATCTGTGGTCCATTGTAACATTTCTTCAATGATGGAAGAGTTAATACCTGGGGGAATATAACAGCAGAGAATGATGATAGTTTTTGTGTCATTTATGCTTAGGGTTGAACCTAAGGTTTCGGCATTTTGAAATTTAGGTATGGGGGTTTGTAGAGGTTTGATGTTGATTGTATTTCTGTAGAGGATAGCAACTCAACCTCCCTTTTTGCCCACTCTCTCCTGCCTTAGTATATTATATTCTGGTGGGAGAATTTCTTCATTTTGGGCACTAGGTTTTAGCCATGTCTCGGTAATGGTTAGTATGTCAGGGGAGTAGTGAGCTATAAATGCATGCAGGTCAAAAAGTTTGTTAAAGATACTTCTTTCTAATGCTGACATTCAGAATCAATAGGTCAGAGATTTGCCTAGCAGAGAGTAGAGAGTTTTGTGGTCCAGGGTTTGGGTGTATGCCTCCAGATATAATTAGATTTTTAGTGATAAACAGCACATGTTTAATTGTGTGCACTATGTCTATGTTGGATCGAAATTATGTTTTTCTAGTGTAAGATGGTGTTGTGTGAGACTTATGAATGTGTAGGATTAAGCTGTCTTCAAATAATGTAGAAGAGATAGGAAAGAAAATGTGTGAGTATATATTTGTTTGAGAAAGTGTTATGTGGAATGATGTGTTTTCTAGTGATGCGTTTGCATATAATGATGTGATGTTTGTTAGGTATGTGAGGGTTAGGAAGAGAAATCCTAGGATTAATGGTATTTTATGAGGGAGTAGTGGTTGGGTCTTATTGGTTTTGCGGTAAAAGTATGGGTGTTAGTGTGAATGCATGGCAAGTAGATACTATGTACCTTTTTAAGGTAGAAATTTGATAGGGGGTGTGTATGAGAGGTCTTTGGAGGAGGGTGTGGTCAGGTGATCTGGGGTTAGAATAAATGTAGAGGTAGTGGGGGCGTGTGGGAAATGGGGGCAGGGTAGCAGGGCTACACCAGTCCTCGAGACTGCAGAACCTATCTATAGGGCTGGTCAGGCCCTTTTGGGAAATCATCTACTCCAGGGAACTGCCAAATTGACAATGCCCCCTGAGAACTGAGCCAGTTGTTTGGCATTTGGGAACTTGTGTGTATAGTGACCTAACTTTTGACCAATATGTGCTCAAAGTCATAAGAAAGTCTTTCTATATTGCACAGCTTATAAACAAATTGATTGTGACTAGATCTAGAGATGTTATTGTCCCTCTTTACAAAGCCCTCATTAGGTCAATCATTTTGTATAATGCCCACTTTGGCATGTATCTGTCCAGACCCATGCAACAATTGGAATACCCAGAGATACCTTACTAAAAGGATTCAAGTCCTAAACAATAGGTCTTGCATGGACCACCTCAAAGATTTATCACTATACTCAGTATCCTACAGAGTGCTTAGACGTGACATATCTGGCATACAAGGCATCCTCTGACGTAATACAGATGGCCTACTGAACATCAGCAAGTTAAATGGCATCAGAAATACTCAGTCCAGGTATCTAAACTGAATGTTGTGGAAAGGTGGCTATATATCACAGAGGTTACCACTGTTCCAGAACAGATTATCCTTTCAAATAAAGCAAAGCTCATCCCTGTCCATATTCAAATGCAACTTGGATCTAAGGATGGGTAATATAAAATGTACTTCAGGATTGCCCCTCATACCACTATGGATAGAGGAAGTTCCTAAATGCTGCATCCCTTACATGGGTCCCCTCAAACTATCGATGGTATGATCACATTTATTCTCACTAAAGCTAATATACAATTAACAGCCATGGGATAGGTAAGACCAATCAGTAAATGTTAATTCAAGCACCAAAAGGAAAATTAGCTAAGCTTAAAATTTCTCCAAGTGAACCTATGTTGTGGTAGTAAATAGCTTTTAAAAATTGCCCTTTTTAGATCACTAAGTGCCCCTTTCACACTCCCTCCCCCTCCCCCAGTCTTCAACAGTTTCTGGCACCTCTTCTTATAGTAGCTGATAAGCAGGGTTGGTTGCAGTGGAAGCTACCTTATAGTCTGGGCATCAAGTGGTATAGCTAGTAAACCTGTGCCAGCCTTCTCCAAGTGTGTGTTTTTGTATATAAACCAAATCTCAAAGTGTGTGAGTGTCAGCTACTTGGGCAGGGACACGAAGTACTGGCTGGACAGACAAGGGGGTCTTGGCTTGGCCCCTCAGCTGAGATCTTAACCCTATAGCTGTGCCAGTGGGGAATCTTATTGGGGATCTGGAGAAAGAGGGTGAAACCAGCCTCAGACTGACTTTGATCTGTGTGTTCTTAAGGGAAATTACACTTTACTGTGTGTGCACTTGTCATTCTCCGAGTGTGTACGTCACCTAGCTGTTGCCAGTGGTGAGGACTGAGGCTCCTTGATTACCGGATGAGTGCAGGGGTGTCACTATATATATATATATATATATATATATATATATATATATATATATATATATATACACATACACACACACACACACACACACACACACACACACACACACACACACACACACACACACACACACACACACACACACACACACACACACACACATGTGTATATATTTATTATATATATATATATATATATATATATATATATATATATATATATATATATATATATATACATATTTATTTATTTATTTATTTATTTATTTATTTCAGTTTGATGACTGGGGAAGCCCACTGGTCCAAGAAGAGCCCATTTTCAGTGGAGGCCCAGGGAGAAAAGCTCCATTAACAATGGCAATAACAAACAAACACACATGCATATCAGACAGAGTATATAACATATGTTGAGAGAAACAATTTAACAAGTATGAAGATAATATTATATACAGAGCAGCTGTAGTGGAAGTGAACATACATTTGATAATCTTTGTAGAGTAAATTTTTAAACACACAGTTACAATATTTCATAGGATAAAAATATAAATCACATATCTGATGAGAATGAGGGTAGAAAATGCAGTCCAGCAGTAATAGGCAGATTAGAGGTGTAGTATGTGGGTGTCAATAGGGAGAGACAGTAGTAGCTGGGAAAAAGAAAGATGAGTGAGGAGGGGCTTATGTGTGGGAAGAGCAGGGTCAATATATGTATGTATACATATATGTGTATGGGGATGCACGAATGTCAACACCTACACACAGAATGCTGGGGTTAACTGCACCTACACACACAACTGTTGTCTGATGGTAATAAACTACAGCCACATAATGACATAATCCACCCACCTACAGAACTTTGTGCCTGTGGAATGTCACACTGTAGACCAACAATGGTGTCCAGGTGATGTAATGTGCAATTGCTGCAACCCAGGACTTGGACAGGCCATACTGTCACTAGCCAATTGTCCACCTAGCATACTACAACCGGCCAGAAATGGCGATACTGGTACCTGTACACACACATAGCAGGGGTATTAATTGGTATCCCATTACTATGACACTAGATACAATAACAGCATAAACCAGGTTCATTCTGCAGACCCCACAGGCTGTGTAACACAAGCCCACTTTGCATAGCCCACAAGTACTGTGGCTGCAGCCACATGTACAACAGATGTAATGGGGGCATATGCAGTTAATACTGTGAGCTGTAGTGTGTAATAGTAGGTAGGTAGGGGATCAATCACTGTGTGTGTGTGTGTGTGTGTGTGTGTGTGTGTGTGTGTGTGTGTGTGTGTGTGTGTGTGTGTGTGTGTGTGTGTGTGTGTGTGTAGATATTTCCTAAGCAGCAGTACAGACATGCCCATCAGGCCTATGTCTGTGCAATGGTCAATCATTTTATGGCCCTGTGACTAGCGCCCTCCACAACATTGGCCTCCCAGCGCTGCAGCTGTCATTCACCTTAATAGCACTGGCAGACACTCTCAAAACAGATAAGCTCTGTGGCGCATGCAATAAGTACTTAGTGCTATAGTGTATACTGCTCGATAGGTAGTGGTTCTACTTTCAATAAGGGCAATTCTGTGTGTGTGTGTGTGTGTGTGTGTGTGTGTGTGTGTGTGTGTGTGTGTGTGTGTGTGTGTATAAATATATCCCTTGCAGCAGTGTGCCACTCTTGCCTATCTATGTGCAATGGTTATACATTTTAAGGCCTTGTGAGTAGCTGCTGGCCCTAAATTGCTCACATCTACGTAGGCATAAATGCTATCCACCACCACCTACATTTGTAGGTATAAAACACCCAGGCGACACGTACCAAGGGTATCATGTCTTGTCTAGGGGTAGTAGTGCAGTGGTGCACTGGTAGCGTTGTTGCCTGACAGCTGCAAGTTCTCTGGTTTGATTCTTAGCTGGGGTGCATTAGCTTTGGGTTGAGAGGGTGGCCTAATGGTTAAGGTGTTTGTCTTACAAACACAAGGTGCAGGGTTTGAGTCTCACAAGGGATAATTGGCTAGGCTTAAAATGGCTCACAAAGACAGTTAGCTTAGTACTAACCTATGAAACTATAATAATTACTCTGTCCACCCCTTTGTCCCTGACACACTGTTCTACATATATGCACCAATAAACCATGCACATATACAGCTGTACCTTGTTGATGCCATATTTCTGCTGTGCTGCCATGCCATTCTGAGCCTCTGTATTGCCACCAAGTCTCTACAGCATAGCCACTCAGACTCCTGGAACAGAAACATACACAGTTCTGAGAGATAACTGTCAGTCTGCAACACTACCGCCAGTCTAACATCATGCAGCAAAGGTGCAAACACTTTGATGTGTACTCATGACACATGCCAGCATACAGCACCTGTCATGGCACAGCACTGCCACACTACATGAGAAGACATATATATGCAAAGCATGATGAATTTCAGTCATAATTATACCATCTTGACAGTGGTTCACTTATGCAGTAAATTATAAGCATGTCTACAAATAGTTTACATGCAGACTACATTGTTACAACTTAAGTTGATATTGTCACACACAGTGGTGTAAGGGAAAGGTAAACTGTAAGAAAAAGTGCATAATTTTTGTACCTGACTCAACCAAATGGTGTATGGGGGTCACATTGGTTGGGAGACTGGAAAAAAGCTAAGGAAAACAGTAAGCAAGTAGATATGGTGGGGAGGGTGGGGGTTATGTCCTGTTCACCCAGGGGTAGTACAGGAGCACATCCATTTGTTATTTAGGTGTTCCTTGAGAAGAAGTTTGAATTTGGAGGTTATGGTAGTGTTGTGTATATGTTGGTGTATAGAGTTCCAGGATTTTGCTATTTGGTTTGAGAACAGAGAGTCTCTGAAGCTGTTGTTGGCTTTGGTGACTTTTAACAGTAATTTGTTAGATGACTATAGGGATCGGTTGGTTGTATAATGTTGTACTAGGTTTTTAAGGGATGGGCAGTTGTCAGGTTGGTGTACAGTAGTGTGGGCAATAGTAAGTTGGTTGAGTGATAGCAGATTTGGTAATTCAAGCCATTTTAGTTCTTTTAGAGCTGTAAAGTAGTCTGATCTGTTGGAGAGGTTAGTAGCAAATCTAGCTATTTTGTGGTAGCTTGTTTCTAATTTGGTTAGGTCATATTTTCTAAGGTTAGTGAAGATAGGGAAAGCATACAGTATAGTGGATAGAATATGTGTTAAAGCAATAGACTGCCTTGTGGTTGGAGTGAGAAATGGTTTGGCTTTATACAGTGAGCCAAATTTAACTTGGACATTTTTAATTGAAAGGGCTATGTGTTTATCATATTTTAGTGATGCTACAAAATCAACTGTTAACCCCTACTCAACATGGTTTCAGGCCTGGTGATGGTACAACTTCCACCTTTATATCCTTTATGGACACCATAAACAAAGCAACAGACAGTGGTAAGATAGTCACCACACTACTCCTTGACCTGTCTAAATCTTTTGACATTGCCTCTTACCCAATATTCTTGAAACAACTATCTGGCATTGGCTTTACTACTCCTGCTCTGATTGTTTCCATAGCTAGTTATCTGATAGACTCTAGGCAGTAAAATGGCAAGACAGTCCATCAACTTACCTCCTTAATGCCACTGGAGTACCAAAAGGTGCCATCATTGGATCCCTCCTTTTCATTATCATCAATCACTTTCACAACATCTCCTGCCAAGCTTCTAGCATCCAATATGTAATGACTCCGCACTTATATGCTCATCTAATAGTCTGTTACATCTCTTATGAATAATGCAAGAATCCTTCACCTCAACTGAGACCTGGATTTGCAATGCCCATCTTCTTCGTATTTCCAAAAAACTAAGCTTCTCACTAAACCCACTGTTATCTGTGAAAAAGGGAAATACTACCAGCCCATCTATCTGGAGTTTTATAAATAATTCTATGTCATCTGTGAATATTGATATGATTCATACAGAAGTGTGTGTAAAGTACTGAGCTAAAATGTAACCACAGCATGCCATATTGGAAAAGAACAGGAATGCACCTGCACTATTGTGATTGTTTAGATGTATATGTTTAATGAAAACTGGAACACAGGATGTTAACTTGAAAAAAAATCAGAGAAAGTAGTCAAAATTAAATTGTTTCACAATCAGATAATAAAAGAGCTATTATCTTTCAGTTTCAGTGCAATAGCAGACAATGTCTAGAGATAGAAGTTTTTTGTATTGTCTTGAAAGAGAAGCAATTACTAGGTTTAAGATGTAGAAGTGTTTTATTGTTTTATGACTTCCAGGATCTGCAAACATCTGAGAGATATGTATTTTTCACAGGGAGATGTTCAAATTCTATTAGTTTCTGACAAAGAGGGGGTTAGCTTGGGAATTGAAATTAGATGACAAAAAATGATGTCATCCATGGTAACCGAGCAGTAATATTTGATATTAATTTAAGAACACTCTCAGAGAGAGACTGTGTATTTTGTATTTTGTCTTTGACATAACAACATCAGCTGGAAACATCCACTCACCTCTGCACTTGCCTTGCTATAAGTACATTTTTAGGGCATAGTAACTCTTTTAGATTCAGATAGGAACATAGTAAAGTGTAGTTTAGATGTTTTCTTCTTTATTTATTTGAGACTGTCCTGCAATGTTGTTTTAAATATTTACTGTGATTTTTAAATTCTGATGTAACTGATTACTTGCTCAGTATTGTCTTGTTCTTTTATTAGTTATTATTAAATATATTTAAACCTTTTAATTGTGGCTGGTCTGTTTAGAGATATTTAAGTTCATAGAGTGCTTGTATATCTATTTGGTGACACTGTACAGGCCACTCCTAAATAACCTTGCTTTTGGTCAGACTACCATTTTGATTAATAGTAACATTACACAGTAGGATTGCACACCCTTTGCTAAGGGCCTTAAAGTAGCTGATAAGAGTTGGCTGGTGGCAGTGAAAACTACGTTATAGTCTAGACAGAAGGAGGAATAGCTACTAAACCTGTGCCAGCCTTTCCCAGGTGTCTGTGTGTGTGTGTGTGTGTGTGTGTGTGTGTGTGTGTGTGTGTGTGTGTGTGTGTGTGTGTGTGTGTGTGTGTGTGTGCGTGTGTGTGCTTGTATATAAATCAAATCTCAAGGAGTGTGTGTGTCAGCTACTTGGGCAGGGATATGAAGCACGGCTGGACAGAGAGGGTACTGGAGATCTTGGTTTGGCCACTCAGCTGAGATCTCAACCCTGTAGCTGTGCCAGTGGGGAGTCTTATTGGGGATCTGGAGAAAGAGGGAGAAAACAGCTCCAGACTACTGTGATCTCTGTGTGTTCTTAAGGGAAATTTCACTTTACTGTGTGTGTAATTGTCCTCTTCCCAGTGTGTACTTTTCCCACTGTTGCCAATGGTGAGGATTGAGGTTCCTTGATTACTGGGCCATGGCAGGGGTGACACATATTAATTGGTTGGCAGTGGTGGGATATCCACATCACATATTAATTGACTTGTAGTGGTGATCTAAATATTAGGATTCATTGGTGTGGATATTGAATTCCTGTAGCCTGTAATCAGTGGTCACTAAGGAAGGTGTTTGTACTCTCAGTCAGCCACACAGTGAACATTCAGAGTTTCATATCACAATTATTTTTCTTTTGTTAACTTAAGTAGTCAGGGAGAACAGCAAGCATGTCAGCAGAGGAGTATGGCAAGCTGACAAGACAGTTGGCTGAGATGTGTCAGGCTAAAGGACTGTTGCATGCTAACTGACTAAAGCAGAAATGCTTACAGTCTTGGGAACTGCTGCATCGCAGACTAGCAATCAGGAGGACAATCAGGCTGGTCTTGGAGATGTACAACTCTCAGAAAATGGACTGTTCAACCTTTCCACAGAAGACTTAAAAATCTGTCTGGAGTTAAAGAGACTTGAACTGGAGGACAAACATTTGGAAATAGAAGCAGCAGCCAGACTGAGATGTCTGGAAGCTGAGGACAATGAGAGACAGAGGCAAGACAAAAAAAGGAGATGCTGACTCTTTGCCACAGTCATGGAGGTAATGTGAAAGAGAATAACTGAACTCCAGAAGCAACAAATGTCATTAAATTTCTTCCACAATTTCCAGAAAGGGATAATTTTGATAGCTTCATTCATATGTTTGAAAGAGTATGGAAACAGTATAATGTTGAACAAGGGCTCTGGGTATGATTCCTGACCCCCTTACCCCATGGTAAAGCTGTAACTGTTATTTCTAAATTGTTTGATACTGATTGCTTAAATTATATTACAGTCAAAAATTGTTTGTTAGAATGTTTTAAGTTAATACCTGAAGCTTATACGAAAACGTTTTCTGAGCATAGATGAAAGGCAAATGAAAGTGTGTGTGAATATATTGCTGAACTAAGCACTTATTTTCACAGGCGGGTGAGTGGATGTCTGGTCACTACTTTTGAAGGGCTGGCAGACCTTTTGGTGATGGAACAAACCATTAGCACTTTGCCTGAGGACATGAGAATCTGATTAGCTGATAGAAAATGCAATACTGTAGATGAGTTGCAGAAGAAGGGAGATCTATACCTAGTATGCAGGGCATCACTGCACAAGGAAAGGGACACCCAGTGCTGCTCATGGGTCTAAGGGAACCCATGGTAGGCAGCCCAGACTGCCCCAACAGAGTCTACCAGTACAGGAGAAGCCACTAGCCCATATACATGCCCAGGACCAAGGGTTAAATGTTTTAAATGCAACCAGTGGGGGCATGTAGCATATAGATGTCCATAGAGGCAAGGTGAGGAACAAAAGGTGGGAGAGCCAGTAAGTAGGAATGACAAAATGACAGCAGTAAGTTGTCTTGAGACAACAAGGGTGCCAAACCACCACAAGAGGTTATATCCTATCTTAGTAGATGGGAAAGATGCCACTGCTAAGAGAGACACAGCCTCTGACCTAACCATTGTGAAGCCTGCAAAGGTTAAAGAGGAGTACTACTTGCTTGGGCAGTTTACTCCAGTCAGAGCTTTAGGAGGAACCCCATTCCAAATACCTTTAGCTAGGGTTCACCTTGACTGGGAGGCTGGAAAAGGATGCAAGCAAGTAGGTGTGTTTGAGGATATCCCTGCAGATGTCCGGATAGGGAATGATTTTGATAATGCAGTACCTTGTGTGCATGCAGTTAAATGCAGTCAGGCTTAGAGACAAGCATATGGGTCTGGCAGCCTGGGGGAGACCCAGACAGACCATACACTTGCAGCCAGGACTGGTGAGGTGGTTACTTCAAGGAGGGAGCTACCCTGTAGCAGTGAGAATGAAGGTGAGCCACAGCTGCTTGTGGGTACTGATATTCCCTTGGACAGAGTGACTACAAGGACAGAGGTGAGTAGTAGTACCCAGGCTGACAGTCAGGCACAACTGTCAGGGGATACCAGACTTCCTGTGAAAGGGGAGCTGGGAAGGGTTACCAAGAGAGAGAGTTGAGACAGGCTGAGCTCTCAGAATCTATATTACAAGGCCTGAGAGAGGTAACTAGTGAGGCACCTGATTTTCAAGGGAAGGGGAAATCTGTATACTGGGACAAAGGGTTACTCTATAGAGAGTGGACCCCTGAGGGAGGGCTAGAGGGTGAGAGAAAACAGCAGTTGGTAGTGCCAAGAGCCTATCTTCTGGCACTTCTAGCCATAGCCAATGATATTCCCTTTGCAGGTCATATGAGCATAAAGCTCACCAAAACACGTATTATGCAGAACTTTTATTGGCCTGAGATTTCTAGAGATGTAACAGGGTTTTGCAGGACCTGTGAGCAGTGCCAAAACATAGGCAAGGCAGGAGACAAGGTGAAAGCTCTGTTGATGTCGTTGCCTGTGATTGAGAAGCCATTTCAGATGTAGCTGTGGATACTGTAGTACCTCTGAGTACCCAAAGTTCATAGGGAAGAAGTATATCCTAGTGATAGTAGATTATGCTACCAGATACTCTGAGGCAGTGACATTGCCCTCCATTGAGACAGAAAAGGTGGCAAATGCTTTGTTAGAGATGTTCAGCAAGGTATGTTTCCCAAAAAAAAATACTGACTGACAGGGGTGCCAATTTCATGTCAGATCTTCTGGCTTGTCTTTGGAAGTATTGTGTGGTGAAGCACCTAAAGACCACCCCTACCATCCCCAGACTAATGATCTTGTTGAGAAGCTAAACTCTATGCTCAAGATGATGCTACAGGCATTTGCAGACCAGTTCAAGAGAAGATGGGGAAATATTTGCCTCATCTTTTGTTTGATTACAGAGAGGTTCCCCAGGAATCCACAGGTTTTTCATCCTTTGAGTTGCTGTATGAGCATAGGGTGAGGGATCTCCAGATTTGATTCATGATGAGTGGGAGGGTGAATATGAATTCCACAAGGAATCTGTTGTGGCATATGTCCTAAACCTCAGGACAAGGCTCAAGGAACTCATGGGCTTGTCCCAGGAGAACCTGGCAGAAGCCCAACAGCAGAAAAATGTCTGGCATGACAGGAATGCTCGAGCCAGAGAGTATGCTGTAGGGCAGCAGGTGATGGTTCTCATTCCTGTCAGACAAAACAAGCTGCAGGCAGCCTGGGAGAGACCCTACAAGGTGATTAGGAAGGTCAGTGATGTTAACTACATGTTAGAACTGCTAGGAAGGAGGCAAGTGCACAGATTGTGCCATGTTAACATGATGAAGCCTTACTATGATAGGGAGGCCCTTGTGCTGAGTATTTGCAGTGCATGGCAGGAGGAGTCTGAGGGGGATCTGGTGACTGATCTTCTCAATGAGACTTGGGTTGACACCTCAGTGGAAAGGGTAGCAATGTCCCAGCAGTTGTCCCCTACCCATGTTCGAGAAATACGAGCAGTGTTACAGGAGTCTGAGGACATGCTCACTGGGAAACAAGGGTGTACCAACCTGGTGCAGCACCATGTGAATACAGGATCCTGAGGATTCCAATGGCCTATTATGTAGGCCCCTTATAGGGTTCCTGAGAGAGTCAAACAATCTCTGAGGGAGGAGATACAGAAAATGTTGGAACTAGGGGTAATCCAGGGTCCAGCAGTCCCTGGGCTTTCCCAGTGCTGCTGGTACCAAAGAAGGATGGCAGCTCCAGGTTATGTGTGGACTGCAGAAAATTTAATAGTCACACAAAGTCAGAAGCTTACCCCATGCCTAGGACAGATGAAGCCATAGAGAAGCTGGGTGGGGCTTAGTATCTTACCACTATTGCTCTAACCAAGGGTTACTGGCAGGTGCCCTTGACTCCCAGTGCTAGAGAGAGGTCAGCCCTTCTGACTCCTTTTGGCTTGTATGAGTTCAAGAAGGTGCTCTCTTGGATGAAAAATGGCCAAGCAACATTCCAGAGGCTGGTAGATTGTATCCTAACAGAAGCAGGAAATTTTACCCTTTCTTACCTAGATGGTATTGCCATCTACAGCCATTCCTGGCAAGAGCACATTCAGCATGTCAGGGAGGTGCTGGGCACACTACAGAGGGTAGAGTTGACCGTTAAGCCCAGAAAGTGTCAGGTGAGTATGGCTGAGGTCTCCTACCTGGGACATAGAGTGGGGAGTGGTAAGATCAGGCCAAAACCTCCCAAAGTGTAAACCATTCAGGCATTGCCTGCCCTTGTTACCAAAACGCAGGTGAGGGCATTCTTAGGAACAGCAGGGTATTACAGAAAGTTTGTCCCAAATTATAATACCATATCTGCTCCCCTCGCAGACCTGACAAGATAAAACAAGGCAGATATGGTAGTGTGGACCCCAACATGTGAGCAGACATTCCAGAAGCTTAAAGGAGCTTTGCTCTCAGAGAGAGACTATGTATTTTGTATTTTGTCTTTGACCTAACAACATCAGGTGGAAACATCCACTCACCTCTGCACTTGCCTTGCTGTAAGTAAGTTTTTAGGGCATGGTAATGCTTAGATTCAGATAGTAACATAGTAAAGTTTAACTTAGATGTTTTATTTATTTATTTGAGACTGTCTTGTAATGTTGTTTAAATATTTCCTGTGATGATGAACTATGATGTAACTGATTACTTAATGAGTATTGTCTTGTTCTTTTATTATTTATTATTAAATATATTTAAACATTTTAATTGTGGCTAGTCTGCTTAGATATATTTAAGCTCTTAGAGTACTTGCATATCTATTTGGTGACACTGTGCAGGCCACTTCTAAATAGCATTGCTCTTGGTCAGACTACAATTTGGATTACTAGTAACATTACACAGTACAAATGGACACCCTTTGCTGAGGGCCTTAATGTATCTGATAATAGTTGTCTATTATCTGGGAAGATGGGGGCATAGCTACTAAATCTGTGCCACCCTTGTGTGTGTGTTTGTATATAAATCAAAGCATAAGGAGTGTGTGTGTCAGCTACTTGGGCAAGGGCACAAAGCACTTTTTGGACGGAGAGGGTACTGGAGATCTTGGTTTGACCACTCAGCTGAGCTCTGAACCCTATAGCTGTGCCAGTGGGGAGTCTTCCTAGGAATCTGGAGAAAGAAGGAGAAACCAGCCCTAGACTGTCTGTGATCTCTGTGTGCTCTTAAGGGAATTTGCACTTTACTGTGTATGTACTTGTCATCCTCCCATTGTGTACTTTCCGCACTGTTGCCAATGGTGAGGATTGAAGCTCCTTGATTACTAGGCCAATGCAGGGGCATCACATTATCAATGCTCAGTCATATTCTATTGCTAAATTAAAGAATGAAGACAGAACGTTTTTTGAAAATGGCACTTCAGCACACTATTATTTATTGTATCATATAGCATCAGCATATACTGAGAAATGAGAAACTGTTTACATTTTAATAGACTTAAGTAATAGGTGTCAGAAGACAAAGACTGAAATCAAAATCCTGCTTGATACCAGAGTGATGACAAAATAAAAAACTCAGGAACACAATCCAACACTTCCATTGCAGAATCACAACTTTCAATTTATTCAACATTAGGTTAGTACTTTCTTCATACACACTGACCATGTAAAACGCCACGCACAGTTGATGTAGCCAGATATACCACCCCTATTGAACTGCATGTAAATCTCATTGTTTGGTGAATGTTTTATTTCTGTGCTTGTGCATAGTAGGAAATATTACTGAATGGATTGCTTGGGGAAATAATTAATCTGTGTGTCAAGAAAGTGCTCATGCATACATGGTCAGACTGCTGAAGTGATCACTGGGCAAAATAATTTATTTAGTTATTTTAGTGCTTGTGCATATTTGGACACACTGCTGATTACTGAAGGGGTGGCTGAGGGCAAATTTGTAGACTGGAACTCCAATATCAAAGGCAAAACATAGCATTTATATTTAACATTTAAAAGCATTTAACAGGAAATATGCATACCACACAGATGTCAGACTATGAATTGTAAAACTGGCTCACTGGCACACCATTCTTTACAATATTTCTTATTTGAATCTCATTATTTTTCAGGCCTTGCACATTAGCACAACTTGCCTCTATGAATCTTGCCTTTGCTATGCTCATTCGTAAGCATCAGGAATACCCCTATCACATTTGCATAAGTGACTATGATTACTGGCCTAAATTTCCTTAATCGGTTTGTCACTGTAAAATCTCCAAAAACACATTTCAGCTCCCAAGGAAATGGAATTTTTGTTGAGAAGTTAAAACTGTCTCCATTTAAGTAAGCAGATTAAGAGGAATTATATTATTAAAATGTATTTTGTTGGTGGGAATAAGTTCAAGAAGAATTCCTAAATTATATATTTTAATGTGTAACCTCAGCATATGAACACATGCTTCTCAGATTTCTCCAGCTTAAAGTAATTGTAGTTTGTTCAGGTTTTCTGGACACAACGGTGGGCAGCAGTATTACTTTCCTCCATGTAATTTCAGAGGCCAGATAATCAAGCTTTCATTAACTTACAGTATTTGTTTTCTGATATATGCTTTATCTTATTCAGCGTAGGAGAGAGATGTGCCCTATCCTGCACTCACCAGGTACAAGGCAGAGAACAAATACAGTACAGAACACCAGTCCATCACAGGACTATCAAGCAATCTTGAACAAAACAATCATAAGAAAATATAACTACAAATGCTGTTATACCAAGAATGTCTTTACGGAATATGGAGAATTATTGGATGCTGAATTTTTACTTTTGTTTATATGGCTTTAGCCATGTTTTCAAAACTGCAAGTATGTGTGGGTTGACTTTAGTTAGCCATAACTGGCAGAGCAAAGAATTCTTAATGGGGATTTACACTCCTGATTTTCTTTGAAAGCCATTCAGCGATACACAATTGATAAATGTAATGTAATGATAATTTCTTCTGCCGCTTGGTAAGTACTGAGGAATAGTGGAATAGTGAGCTCATACCTAGGATAAGGAAACAGTAAAAAGTTATTTTGGGGATAGTCTGATACATTCACTATGGAATAACTGTACTGAACTTCTAGGATCACTGCCCTAATTTGGAAAGTTGGAAATGAACTACCACAAGCATCAGCACAGATAGTGAGTGCGGAGCCATTTTAGTTATGTAGAAGTTCTTAAATCACAACTATATAGGAATGTAAATTTTTGTCCTTAACTGTATAAAGCACAGTAACAGACTGAGTAGTAAGGTTGACAAGGAAAGAATTAATTTAATTTGTGATTTAATGGAGAT
Organism: Protopterus annectens; assembly: GCF_019279795.1. Taxonomy (NCBI): domain Eukaryota; kingdom Metazoa; phylum Chordata; order Ceratodontiformes; family Protopteridae; genus Protopterus; species Protopterus annectens. The sequence continues at coordinate 1,713,227,183 of NC_056732.1, forward strand.
GGTTCTTTTGAACAATTTCATTAAATTTGAAGGGGAGACATTTCAGCAGTGTTCTGGTGTAGCTATGGGTGCAAGATGTGCCCCTATCTTTGCCAACATGGTTCTTCTCACATGGGAGAGAACCTTTGTTTTTCCATCAAGTTTCATGAAGAGCATTATTTCATACAATAGGTTCTTGGACGATCTGCTGATTCTGTGGAAGGGGGATGAGCTTGAGGCTCACGAGTTCATTGAGTATTTAAATAATACTACTAGTTTTTTGAAATTTACCTTCCAGTGGAAGAAAGATACTATTAATTACTTGGACATAGCAATTGCTAAAAGTGAAGGAGGTTTAACTAGTTCTATATATAGAAAAGACAGTTACTCGAATTCACTCTTACACTTCAAAAGTTGCCACCCATTCCATCAAAGGAAAGGGGTGGCAAAAGGGCAGATGGTGCGATTGTCAAGATTGGTGAATGAGGAAAGTTTATTTAAGCAGGAAATGTTCAAGTTAATTGGAATGTTAATGGAGAGGGGTTACCCACTCAAGTTGTTATTAAGATTGAAAAGGGAAGTTTACAAGCGGAGGGGTTCATCTTACGCACCCATTTTATGGGGTGAAAGGGTGTTAGAAAGTAACCAAGAAGGACAAAACAAGAAACAGACAGGTAGAGCATGTTTCGTGTTGAAATTTAATGAGAAAAGTGATGAAATAGTCAAGGTGGTACAAGGGATGTGGGAGTACTGTTTGAGTGATGCCACTAAAGAGGTCCTGGGTGCCCACCCAAGGATTGTTTACAGTAAAGGGAAAAACTTGAAAAGTATACTGGAAAGTGAGAACAAAGGTAGGGCATCTAGGATGTCTAAGTGTGGGTATTGTAGAAGTTGCAGGTACATAGCAGAAGGGTCTTATGTGTGTGTTAAAGGGTGGGGATACTCTTTACCTTGCCCTGGAAAATGCAATTGTAACACGAAGAACATAGTTTACATGGCCTTTTGTGTAACCTGCGAAGCATTCTACATTGGCATGACCATCCGGAGGTTACGTGACAGGATGGTTGAGCACGTGAGAGCTATTAAGAACAAAGACTCTCACAGTGCGCTTTACAATCACAGTATTCATTGCAAGGATTTTAAAAAGTTTGTGTTTTTTATTATAGACAGAGTATTATTAGAGCAAGGTGGTGATATAGGAAACAGGGTAGCATGCTTAGAAACTATGTGGCAGTTGAGACTTAATGCCACTAAGTACCCTGGTATCAATGATTATATCTCTATAAAACCAGTTTTGAAATTTAAGGCTAGTATTGTATAATTAACAAAAGGAGTATTTAAATGAATTAAATTCATTTAATTTAATTTATTTTAAAAAAAGCATATGAATTCAAGTGGAATTGAAATATTGAAGGGGATTAATAGATAAATTTATTAATTTATTAATTAACAAAAAGTACAGAATGGGTTAGAATTATGTATTGTAAATATGGAAAGGGTTGATTATGAACAACTATTTTACATATACATACATACACACACAATTTTATGTATTTTTATACACATTTACATTTATATACATTTACTTGTTAAAATTGTACAACTTTGAAAAGTTTTAACCATGTTTTATGAATTTTGTATTCTGTGAAGAAAGTTTATTGAATAATTGATTAATTGGATTGAATTAGTAATGTGATGTCATGGTGTTTGAGGAGTATAAGATGTGCTTGTTTTTTGTAAAACACTGACTCTGAAGAAGCCAACTTTGGTGAAAGCGCTTAGTCAGTGGAATAAAAGATATTCTTCCAAGGCTTGGTTCGTGGCTGGTGGTTCTTTGGCAGTGATCGTGGTGCTTTGTGACTTATTTACTTAAAGGACTACTTGTTAAAAACTGTTTCTACATGGTACCACAATGACAATATATGCCCTTCCTTATAGTGAGTGGCACCAATGTTGAGTTTAATGTGAACTTAAGGGGTCAATACCTCATTCCTCACTGGCTACTTGACTGCCCTGTTCTTGTAGTGCTGCGTGGGGGAGATGATCAGGTGGTGTTGGCATGTATATAAGTGATGTACAATACAGTATATGTTTACAAAAAAAATGAAACTTAAGCAATCATAAAAAGATAATTTAATCAGAACATTTTTTGTATCAAACAAATAAAGCTATCCAAACATTGTAGCTGCAAGACACAGCACTGCAGTAATATTTCTGCTAGACAAACATGAATTCTGTACAATTCAGTAATGAGGATTATTATTATGATTAAAGCTAGAAAACCTGATGGCCAGTGGTTGGTCTACAGTGACAAGTTCTTTAAGAAAAACAACTTTTGTAATTTTTCCGTCAATACATTTGTTCAAGTTGTTTTATCATGGTGTGGAGGGGAGAAGAAATGGCGTAGGAGTTATTCTGAAGGAACAGTATACTAAGAGTGTTTTGGAGGTGAAAAGAGTGTCAGATAGAGTGATGTTTATGAAGATGGAAATTGATGGTGTAATGATGAATGTTGTTAGTGCATATGCTCCACAAGTTGGGTGTGCAATGGATGAGAAAGAAAAATGTTGGAGTGAATTGGATGAAGTGGTGATGACTGTACCCAAGGGTGAGAGAGTGGTGATTGGAGCAGATTTCAATGGGCATGTTGGTGAAGGGAACAGAGGGGATGAGGAAGTGATGGGTAGGTATGGTGTTAAACAAAGGAATGCAGAAGGTCAGATGGTAGTGGATTTTGCAAAAAGGATGGACATGGCTGTGGTGAATACATATTTTAACAAGAGGGAGGAGCATAGGGTGACATACAAGAGTGGAGGAAGATGCACATAGGTGGATTATATCTTATGTAGGAGGGCCAGTTTGAAGGAGATTGGAGACTGTAAAGTGGTGACTGGAGAAAGTGTAGTTAGGCAGCATAGGATGGTGGTTTGTAGGATGACATTGGTGATCAAGAAGAGGAGGAGGAGTGTGAGGTTAGCACCAAGGATCAAATGGTGGAAATTGAAAAAGGGTAATTGTGAGGTGGAGTTCAGGGATGAGTTAAGGCAGGTACTGGGTGGTAGTGATGAGTTACCAAATAGCTGGGTAACTACAGCAGAGCTAGTAAGGGAGACGGCTAGAAAGGTGCTTGGTATCACATCTGGACAGAGGAAGGATGACAAGGAGACATGGTGGTGGAATGAAGAAGTACAGGAGAGTATACAGAGAAAGAGGATGGCAAAGAAGAAGTGGGATTGTCAGAGAGATGAAGAAAGTAGACAGGAGTATAAGGAGATGAGGTGCATGGCAAAGAGAGAGGTAGCGAAGGCTAAGAATATGGCATATGAAGAGTTGTATGAAAGGTTGGACACTAAGGAGGGAGAAAATGACCTGTACGATTGGCTAAACAGAGGGACCGAGCTAGGAAAGATGTGCAGCAGGTAAAGGTGATAAAGGATAATGAGGGAAACATACTCACAAGCGAGGAGAGTGTGTTGAGGAGATGGGAAGAGTACTTTGAGGGGTTGATGAATGAAGCGAATGAGAGGGAGAGAAGGTTGGATGATGTAGGGATAGTGAATCATGAAGTACAATGGAATAGCAAGGAGGAAGTAAGGATAGCTATGAAGAGAATGAAGAATGGAAAGGCTGTTGGCCCAGATGATATACCTGTGGAAGCATGGAGGTGTTTAGGTGAAATGGAGGTGGAGTTTTTAACCAGATTGTTTAATGAAATCTTGGAAAGTGAGAGGATGCCTGAGGAATGGAGAAAAGGTGTTTTGGTACCGATTTCTAAGAATAAGGGTGATGTGCAAAGCTGTAGTAACTACAGAGGGATTACATTGATCAGTCACAGCATGAAGTTATGGGAAAGAGTAGTGGAAGCAAGGTTAAGAAGGGAGGTGATGATTAGTGATCAGCAGTATGGTTTCATGCTGGAAAAGAGCACTACAGATGTGATATTTGCTCTGAGAGTGTTGATGGAGAAGTACAGAGAATGTCAGAAGGAGTTACATTGTGTTTTTGTAGACTTAGAGAAAGCATATGACAGGGTGCCTAGAGAGGAGTTGTGGTATTGTATGAGGAAGTCAGGAGTGTCAGAAAAGTATGTAAGAGTGGTACAGGATATGTACGAGGGTAGTGTGACAGCGGTGAGGTCTGCGGTGGGAGTGACAGATGCGTTTAAGGTGGAGGTGGGGTTACATCAAGGATCAGCTCTGAGCCCTTTCATATTTGCAATGGTGATAGACAGGTTGACAGACGAGATCAAACAGGAGTCCCCGTGGACTATGATGGTTGCAAATGACCTTGTGATCTGTAGTGAGAGTAGGGAACAGATGGAAGAGACCCTGGAGAGATGGAGATATGCTCTAGAGAGAAGAGGAATGAAGGTCAGCAGGATTAAGACAGAATATATGTGTGTGAATGAGAGGGAGGATAGAGGAATGGCGAGGATGCAAGGAGTAGAGGTGGTGAAGGTGGATGAGTTTAAATACTTGGGGTCAATAGTTCAGAGTAATGGTGAGTGTGGAAGAGAGGTGAAGAAGAGAGTACAGGCAGGATGGAGTGGGTGGAGAAGAGTGTCAGGAGTGATTTGTGACAGATGAGTACCTGTAAGAGTGAAAGGGAATATATGCAAGAGGGTAGTGAGACCAGCTATGTTATATGGGTTGGAGACAGTGGCATTGACAAAAAGGCAGGAGTTTGAGCTGGATGTGGCAGAATTAAAGATGTTACGATTTGCACTGGGTGTGACGAGGGTGGACAGGATTAGGAATAAGTATATTAGAGGGTCAGGCCAGGTTGGAAGGTTTGGAGACAAAGCCAGAGAGGCACGATTACGTTAGTTTGGACATGTGCTGAGGAGGGATGCTGAGTATATTGGGAAAAAGATGCTAAGGATGAAGCTACCAGGTAACAGGAAAAGAGGAAGGCCTAAGATAAGGTTTATGGATGTGGTGAGAGAGGACATGCAGGTGACTGGTGTGACAGAGCAAGATGCAGAGGACAGGAAGAAATGGAAACAGGTGATCTGCTGTGGCAACCCCTAACAGGAACAGCCAAAAGGAGATGATGATGACATTTGTTTCATCAGTCATCTCCTTTTCTGTATTATGTGTTAGCAAAGCAAACAGACCTGAATGTCTGTTATGGTAAAGGAAAAACATATCTGCCATATTCACTGACAAAACAATTTCAGTTGAATTGGTTCCATTATTTGCTGATGGTAAGAATCCACCAAGTATCATTTACATGTTGTTGCTGTGACTGGAGCTTCCTTAAAGCAGCTGTAGAAAATAATCCAACGAATCCAATCTAGCAGCCTTATAATGCAAAAATAATAATTTAAAGTATTTAAAAACAACAAAAGAAAATGTTAAAACATTTATTTATTGCACTCCTGGTGCCTTGAATGACACTTGATGGATTTTAGCATCAGCAAATAATGGAAGGATGTCGACTGAAAATGTTTTGACAGACAATATAAAAAATAATTTTTTTCTTTATCATAATAAGAAACATTCAGGTGTGTTTGCATTGCTAATAGTTTCAAAAGTTAATAGGTATATACAAGACTACCGACCACCAGGGCCTTTATAAGCCTAGGCTTGTAATCCAACCCAGTTGTGTCTCTATGTATCATGGGCAATTATTATGCTTGGGTATGATAGTTAGGATGTTTCTAGAGGTTATATGGTGGGGGGTTGAGTTAGTTTGGGTATTACTGTCCATTTATGTTCAATAAAGACATGGGGGCCAAGCCAGAGGTAAATTTTCAATTTTTCATCCATTGGTCAGGGATATGCTTAAATAGGGTTAGGGATGGACTCTGTTTCATATGGATGGAGAGCATTTTCTAGAGCATGGGATCCACTCAGACACATATCTGTCTTGCCAGCATGTCTTATATGTCACAAGCAAAATTTAAATCCTTGGATCTAGTGGTTCTGAGGCTGTTCATTTTGCAGATGTGCAAAAGGTCAATCAGAGCTGGATCTGTGGGTGCTTTGTATGGCAGGCGTAGATTGCATCTCAGTGACCTGCAGTTGACAGAGTATAGAGACAGAGTTTTAAGATAAGCCATATATATAGGACATTGTGTTTATACCCTGGATTTTCATGTTAAGGAGTCTTTGTGGACATTCTAACTATTGCATATGTCTGGTCAGGTACATACCAAAGGGAGCATTATACTCAATGATGGGTATGATAAGGGATGATTTAAGTGGTACTATGACTTCGTTGGACATGGATGCCATGCCCTTACTTATAAGTTGGATGACATAGAGTGATTTGCTTACTACCTTTGCTACATGTTGGTTAAAGGCCAGATTATTGTCTGCATATGTCCCGAGATCCCTGACTACTGGGTCAACTTACAGAGATGTTTTATTGATGGAGTAATTAGCCCAGGTTGCAGTTTTCCAAAAAGGCAATGTAATCAATTTCTTCACATTGAATTTTAGTCTTTGACATTGACACCAGTCATTTGTCTGTGTTAGACTCTCTTGTAAGATGTTTGTGTAATGGGGGAATCAATGATGGCTCCCAATTTAGAATCATCTATGAAGTTGGTCAACCAAAGGCCCTTGAAATTAGTCTTTATCTCCAAGAAGTAGATGACAAATATGAGGGGTCCCAGCCTGGAGTCCTAAGGTATTCCACCGGTGACTGGCCTCTTAGAGGTGGTATCACCAATCACAACTTTTTGGGTGCTGTTTGTGAGCCAGCTGGCAATCCAATAAGTCATGTAAGGGTTTATACACAGCTCAGTGAGTTTGCCAAATATACCTGAATAGGGCATTGTATCGAACACCTTAGCCAAGTCCAAGTAGGCAGTGTGTACTGTTTTCCCCTAATCAGTTATCTTGGTGACCTTCTCAAAAAAATCCACCAGGTTTAGTAGGCATGATCTTCCCTTGACAAAACCAAACTGTGTTCAGCCCAGTGGCTGAAGGCTGTCTGTGTATTTTTTCATAATTTCCATGCCTTTGCATATTAGACTAGTTAGACTAATAGATCTGTAGTTTCTGGGTAGGTTGATGGTCTACGCTTGTGAAATGGTATAACCATTGCAGTCTCGCATTGTCATGATACAAAGCCTATTTTGACACTGTAGTTGAAAACTGACTCAAGTGGTCCTGATCGGTCATGTTTCAAGTCATTTAACAGGCATCTTGTGGTGTTATCAGGGTACTTTGAAGCTGTGTGTTTGGTCTTAGTGAGCTCAACCAGGATCTACTCCCTATTAATAGTTAGGGGGATATGCTAGTAGGTATTTTATGGAGGCAGATAAGGGGTGGGGGTGAAGTTTGAACTAATCTTGTCAGCCAGCAAATTTGCTATGATGGTCTGCTCAGTGAAGTTTTCACCATTAACCACCAGTTCAACACAATGATGTGTGCTGCCTTTGAGGTTTCATATACAGCTGTAGAAGGTCTTGTGGTTGTCTTTAGCCTTTGAGGCTATCTTGATCTCATAATTGGCCATGTTGGACATAGTCATCTCAGTTTTCTGTATAGTTTAATTAGAGCGATTCTAACATGAGTATTTCTCTTCCTGATTTTAGCCATGACTTCTTTCCTTTTGTTATATACACTATTAAGGTTTGGATTCCACCAGGGTGACTTGTTTTTAAAGTTTGTTTTGGGCTTACTTCTAGTAGGTACAGCAGCCTCTATATAGCCATTTTCATGGATGTACAGGGTCCCTATAAACAATTTCACATAGGTTGCTGTGAACACGGAGTTGGGAGGGGCACTGCATTTTGACAAACTCTCACTTACTACGATGCAGTTTGCTTTGGAATAGTTCTTAACTATTAGAGGGTTTGCTGGGGTTATCGAGTTAATTTTTATTTCCAGTGAGGAAGTGACACCAAGGGGAGAGCATTGCTGTCCCATATTGGTGAGTACCAGGTTCAGTATGTCTGAACCTCTGGCAGGTGTGCACACTATCTGATCAAGGGTGTTTGTGTACAAGTATGAAACAGTGTATGTTTCCCACTCTATAGGGGGATAGTTAAAGTCTACCATGAATAAGGTATTTGGTTTAATGCTGAGTGTCTCCTGTAGGTTTTGGTATGAGCTATGGGATTTTACGGACATAATGCTTAATACAGTAATGGACATAACTGGTGAAAATAAGGTGTTGGTACTAAAATTACAAAAACTTGCTACAGGAAAATATTGTATATTTAAATCTAGTAATTTAAAGAAATATAAAGAATTAAATATTTGAATATTACTCCCTGTAGTTTACATGCATTTAGGGTGGTCACAGTGGTACAGCGGTTAGCGTTGCCACCTCACAGCAAGAGGTTCTCCGGCTCAATCCTTGGCTGAGGTGCCTTCTGTGTGGAGTCTGCATGTCCTCCCTGTGGTCATGTGGGTTTCATCCAGGTGCTCCGGTTTCCTCCCAAAGACATGCTGTAGATGGAGTGGACACTCTAAATTGTCCCTAGGTGTGTGTGTGCATGTGTGTGCCTTCTGTGGAAGGTTGGGCGCCGGGCTGGCAACTCGACACTGTAAAACTCCACTGCCAGTCATGAGTGGACAGGTGATCCGCTGTGGCGACCCCTAACTGGGAAAAGCCGGAAAAAGAAGAAGTTTACATGCATTTAAAGCACCCTCTGCACCACTTTTAGGAGGATCCAATAGACGATCCCTTTAAAAAGCAATGGTTTGCAGATTCATATGAATGTGCCTTAAAATGGACACCAATCCTGATTGATTGAGGTATTACTAAAACTGACAAGTTAGTTAAACAAATTAAGGATTATATCAGAGAAGTAAAAAGTAAAAAGTCAACTGATGAACTAACTTATATGTTAAGAAAGTTAAATTAAGTAGTTAAAACTGCTAAAGAATACATTGTTAAATGTGAAAAGATATAGAGGGACAGCGGTGATTATACAAACAATAAAATATTTCTTTGGCAATAACATGGATCTCACAAGTAGAGTGCCAACAGTAGCAGAAGAATGAGATGCCCACAATCTGATGTTTAAAATGGTGGTGGGGTACATATATTGACAATGGAAAAGCTAGAGACCCTCATGCATATAAGTCCACCATATATGAGCATTACTAAACAAATGGTAGTGCAACAGATGATAAGACATTTTGTTCTAATAACAGAAAGCAGAGAAACGGTGGATTTTGAAATGAGGGAAGCAACCAGCAGCAGAAAAGGAGAAGGACCCACTAAAAACATTCTAAAGTATGTGCTGATTCAGGAACTGAGATGTTGTTTTCCATCAAGTTCTTTAAGAGTGACATTTTGAGGTGTGAAACTGATGAGAGGTGCAAGACATGCCATGGTTACAGGATGTTCAATACTACAGACAGGCTAGGACATACAGACTGCAATGTTCAGTCAACCTATGTTTAGAATAGGGCAACAGAGTGGGTGTAGGGCATATAAGCAGTACATGGGAAGAATGTAATCTAGTACAAGTTGGTAGTAACACACTGTAAATTTGTGAGTTGACTGCAGAACTGCAAGAAAGAGTTATCAGTGTTTTCTTCAGGACACACATTTGGCCACTGGCAGGGTCTGTCTATTTCTGTAGTGCCAGTACTAAGCAATGCCTACAAGCATATCTGGTTGGTGGTGTAGCCACAGTTCTTTAGCAATAGTTTTCTGAAGGTTTTATTGTTCCTTATTAAGCAATTAGAACTGAAAGACAGGAGAGAAACTTTATCTCTGTCAAAGGAAAAGTCAGATATCATTGAAGATAAGTTAGGACATAGCAATGTAACATACCAATAGCCACCCCCAACACACATGCACACATTTCAACCTTTAAGGGTTTGTGGGTGTTACTATGGAATTTCATGTAATACATTACCTGTCATACATATGGTAGCAGTCAGTCAGCAGTACTGTGTATCTGCAACAGCCTTTGGTAAGCTATGCAGTTAAACTGAATCAAGATAAAGGTCAAGGAAGCCTACAGCACAAGGTGGACAACGAGTCTGTTTTGGATTTCATTAAGTTCATCTAGTGGAAAAGGCTGTTTGAATTATATTTCAAAGTGAAATTCATGTTAGTGGGTTTGGATGTGAACTGACGATTTTTTTCTTTTTTTTTCAAATGTTAATTCATTTATTCATTGAGATATGGCAGAGAAAGTATAGCACAATAGTTGTATTACAATATTAGATGTATTTTTACATGAGGATCCCATTGTGACATCTGACTGTGCCTGCATTTTGTGGGGTTTTTAAAGCATTGTGCACTGAGTTTGTAACACAATCAGCAGCAGCAGCAGGGAACTTGGAAAGACCAGGGAAATGTTATAATATTAAGGCATTGAAACTGACAGAACATTTAAACTGTGAGGGAATTATCAGGGGAGCAGGACGTGCATGTAAAGAATTATTGTAACAGCTGTAACAGCCACTAGGGTTACTGAACTCTATATATAAAATAATGCTCAAGGAATAGCCATTGCTGGTCATAAAATCAGGCAAGGAACATTAAAACATCATAGGAACCAGTTTGCAAAATCAATTCAGCTGAAATTCAAGGTGTGGGATTCCAACCCGGGGATTTAGGAAAGAATAACTTTAGGGCAGCAGCCAGTTACAACTAATTGTTTAGGGTTGTTTACTGACACCTCAGAGGAGACAAAGGGTTCAGAGTATATATGAGGGTGCTGAGTGGTGACCCAAGGAAAGGATTTAAGCAAGTTTAACCAGGAGTGTTAACATACATGAATTTCACAAACTTATCCTGATATCAATCTGGGGCATATGGTTCTATGACCGGGCATTGCTTTTATATTAGGGAGTGGTAATCAGCTAAAGTGGGGAGAGCAAATGTGAAAGTTAATAAGATATTACATATTGTAATGTTTGAAATTTGATGTTATACTTATGATCAGTCACATTCCAGGTACTTATTAAGGGTTGCAGTGGGATAACTTCAGAAAACTAGATCCAGAATCAGAGAACCAGCTTACAAAGCCAAACTCTGGGCCCGAATGCAGCTAGTGCTAACACTTATGATAGAAGAGCGATGCCAGAGAAGTATAAAACAGTCTCTTTGGGTCCGAGTACATGGATCACACCAGTGAGTGAAACAGTTTGTCACTTAAACTGTTTGGCTGAAGAAAGGAAATAAGATGAAAAGTATAGCTGAGGGTAGCCTAGGCTACCAAAAGGCTACAGGCTGGAAAAATACTACAAATTACTTTTATAGGAGGACAATAGTGAACAAGATACCTGTTCAGGATAAAATGTTTCCTTTGGTATGTCACGATTTGTATGATTTTATTTCTGGCATATGGTTTAAGTGATGATATTTTTTTTGTTTGCTTTTTTGTTTTTGTTTTTTGCAGGGGGTGTTCATCTGCTTAAATTCTTTCAATTCAAAGAGAAGGAGAACTCCAACAGCACTAAGTAAAAGTTAAGTCTGGGCAAATGAGGTAGTCAAAGTATTTTATTTTATGTAGCAAGGCAGATCAACAGGTTCAAAAGTGTGTATAATGTTATGTCCAGTTATGGGCATGAATTAGGATGTAGAAGCTTGAATTATATGTTATCATCATAGGAGAAGATAGGAGGATAGGCATTTTGTGATACTAAGATGGATTCTGTCTGTAACTTTTCAGTTTCAGGAACTATTAAGGCATATGGTTGCCTAGCTGTAGCTGGACGATAGCTTAATTAATGTACATTACTTGCAGAAAGAAGTTTGGATGAATGCTCATTGGAAAGGCATATCTGACAAGTCTCTTCCTTACCTTTGAGAAATGGTGAGTTGATTGGGTTCCAATTATCTGTTCTCATTCGAAATAATTATTGTTCATAGTTCTTCTCAATGAAATGCAGACAGTGAAGGTATTTGTGCTGCACTGTACTGTGGACTTTCTCCTTTCCTCTCTCCTATGCCAGTCTTGAATTTAAGTATGGGGGACTGGGGTATAAAGCCTCCCTCTAGGGGGGATGCAAGGGGGGGGGCTTGCTTTCATGCAAAACTAATGTTTTGAGGACTTCGCTGGCAAATTAGGTGAATTGTGTTCCTAATTTGTTGTGATCAGGAATATGTGCTGCTATCATTTGTGTCTCATTCTTTCATAGGAGATGCCTGACAGATAACAGCCAGGATTTTGTCAGTAAATATCTAAGCCTTGTAGTATTGGTGTAATGTCATTGCTTAGTTTATCAGCTGGTAAATTGTTAGGGGGACAGGAGAGACAAATATAAGGATGCATCTTCTATTGCAGGTTACACAGAAAGGCTGTATGATGTGTCATTTTGTGGCCACTCATCATTTACTGACCATAGAAAGAATAGCATGGTTCTTAGTGTGAGCAGAGAAGAAATTATAAACTCGACAGCTAAATGGGTGTGTAAGTTCATAGGTTCATAGGTTCGTACTAGGCTATCTGCCCTAGGGCATTTATAAGCCTAGCCAGAGTGTATGTGGCTTACACCACCCCTTAGGATGAGAATACTATGCCCTTTTAGGGTTTAGTTTACTATGCCTCTGTCTAGTAGTGACACAGAGATGACCCCCGGGGTAAACCTACGATCTCCCATCCACTCGTCGAGATTTCTCTTGAATAGAGTAAGTGAGGGGCTCTGCCTAACATGGACTGGGATTCTGTTCCAGAGTGTAGGAAGCCTCTGGGTTATGAATCTGTCCCTCCAGCACGTTCTATTTATTTCTGTGTTGAGGTTTAAGTCACTTGTTCTCGTGGCTCTGATGGATTTGGATTTCCTGAGGTGGAGCATGTCCATTAATTCAGGATTGGACATGGCCTTGTATGTCAGGCACAGATCACCTCTGAGTAGGCGGTATGCGACTGAATAGAGCTGGAGTTTTTTCAGTCGGGCAGCATATGACATATGTTTAAGACCATTTATCCTCTTGGTGAGGAACTTTTGGGGTCTTTCCAACTGCTGCAGGTGTCGGGTGAGATACATCCCAAATGGGGCATTGTACTCAATCATTGGCCTGATAAGAGAAGAGTACAGGGGCACAATGACCTCTCTTGATCTAGATGTGAAACCCTTCATGATAAGGTGGGCAATATAGAAGGTCTTCCTAACCACTTTGGCAATGTGAGTGTCAAATGAGAGGTTACTGTCAACCTGGGTCCCTAGGTCCCTGATTACCTCTTCCATACTTAATGGATTACCGCCTATGTGGTAATTTGTTGGTACCTTGTTTTTCCCAAAGGGTATGACTATACATTTTTTGACTTTCAGCTTAAGGCCATGGCTCTGGCACCAATTATCCGTTTCTATGAGGCCTCTCTGAAGGATGTTTGTGTCCGCTGGAGTATCAGTTATGGCGCCCAGTTTGCAGTCATCTGCGAACTTTGTCAGCCACAATCCTCCTATGTTTGCCTGTACCTCGGAAAAATAAATGCTGAACAAGAGGGGTCCCAGGACTGAGCCCTGTGGGACACCACTTGTGACTGGCTTAGAGTCTGACATAGCTCCAGCAACTCTGACCCTGTGGGTTCTGTCCTTGAGCCAGTTTGCAACCCATCTTGTGACATATGGGTTTACATTTAAGCTGGTGAGTTTGTCTATGATGCCTGAGTGAGGCTTTTGCAAGGTCAAGGTAGGCTGTGTGAACTGCCTTACCCTCATCAATGGCCTTAGTGATTGTTTCAAAAAGGTCGACCAAGTTCAAAAGGCAGGATCTGCCCTTGACAAAGCCAAATTGGGTAGGATCCAATGTCTGTAGGTCCCCAATGTCTTTGCTTATGATTTCCATAATGATCCTCTCCATAGCTTTGCAGACCAGGCTCATCAAGCTTATGGGGCGGTAATTTCCAGGGTCCGTAGAAGCACCGCCTTTATGAAGTGGGACCACTGTAGCCGTACGCCACTCTTTGGGTACGTATCCTGTGGTAAGTCTAAGATTAAACAGCAGCCTTATGTGTGGGTTTAGTTCCTCTTGGAGTTCATGTAGCACACAGCCCGGGACACCATCCGGTCCCATTGATGCTGTGTTTTTAGCTTTAGAGAGGGCGGGTCTCACCTGGGCATCCGAGATGTTAGGGAGGCTACACTCTGCTGGGATAGTTATTTCTCCTTTTGGGGGGGAGGGGGAGGAGAAATTTGCACTGAACCTGTCTGCCAGAATGTTGGCAATGTCAGTGGGTTCAGTGTATTTTGTGTCATTTTGGACTAATTCTGAGCATATCTGGGAGTTTCCACCCAGGTGTCTAACATAGCTAAAGAAGGCCTTGTGATTGTCTTTTGTGTCTTTTGCGATTTTTCTCTCAAAGTTGGCCTTGGATGATTTTATGAGTGATCGTAGTTTTTTGCTAGTACTGATCAGAGATGCCTTCCCTTTTAGGGATTTTGCTCTGTCATGTAGTAGCTTCCTCCTCCTGTTGTAAAGTTTGTTTATGGCTGGGGTCCACCAGACCGGCCTGCCTTTGGGGAATGGGTCTTGGTTTTATTTGGGATTGCATGATCCATGCATTCTTGAAGGTGCCCATAGAAGGCATTTGCAAAGGATTCAGCAGTGTGGGTTGTGGTTTCCACTGGCCCAGGGGCCTTAAAAGATACAACTTCAGTCTTAAGAAGTGTGAAGTTTGCTTTTGAGAAGTTCTTCACTGTGGTCTTTTGTGCAGGGGGTGGGGGCGGGATGTGGATTTCCAGTGAGATTAATTTATGGTCTGATCTTACCAAAGAGGGATGTACTTCCAGTGTGGTGCATTTTGTCCCCATGTTTGTGATGATCAGGTCTAGTATATTGTCTCCTCTTGTGGGAATGGTGACTAGTTGTTCCATTGCATTTGAGTTTATGAATTCTAGGAACCTTTGGGCTAGGGTGCTGGGGCTTGAGTAATGTTCTCAGTCTATGTCTGGGTAGTTGAAGTCTCCCAAAATGATGGTATTTGGAGAGACATTCATACTCTCCAGTGTCTTCAGGAAGGCTGTGTGGGGTTCCTGAGTTTGAGAGGGTGGTCTGTAGCATGCTACAAACTGTAAGGTAGTTTTGCCTATGGTTAGTTGCACCTGGATAGTCTCCGATGCTTCGTGCGTCGCCACTAACCTGGAGGTGTGGATAACTTTGATGAAAATGGATACTCCCCCTCCTTTTGTGGTTCGGTCCAAGTTTTGGGGCCGGAAAGCATGATATGAGGTAAAACCTGATAGGGCTGGGGTGCTCTCAGGAGCCTTGAACCAGGTTTCAGTCACTGCACAGACATCAATGTTCTCCATACTGAGGAGGGCTTCGAGGGCGTGCATCTTGAGGTTTAGACTTCTGGCATTGAGCAGCATTACCCTTAGTTTTTTTCCACTTATGTTTTCTAGGGAGGTAGGTTTGTCATTTGAGCCTTGCCTAAAAAAGGCACTATGGGGGTGGCAAGAGCCTTGGCCAATATCTGGAAGCCCAGGGGTGACAGGTGCAAACCATCCCTTGCGAAGCAGCGTGGCTTGTCAAGCATGTCATCCCAAGCAGACAGACACTGGCTCCCCTTAGAATGACACCAGTAATTAAGCCAATTGTTAAAACTGATCATTTTGTCTTTGTACTGTGGCATCATTCTTGGTGAGGGTAAGATGCTGCTCAGGGTCAGGGTCATACCGGCCTGGGCTACATAATCAGAGAGCTCCTCTATGTCTCTTTTCATGTAGTCCAGGGAGGTACATCTCAGGTCGTTCACACCGGCATGTACAATGACTGAGTCATATTTGTACTTGCTGTGGAGTGACCTGAGTGCTTGTGTTATGTGGCGGATTCTAGCTCCCGACAGGCAGCTTACTGTGACACTCTCCTTGTTCAGTCTGGTGAGCGGGACGTCAGTGTGCCTGACTATGGAGTCACCTATTACAAGTGTGTCTGGCATGTTGTTTGGCCTTAAGGGCTGTGACTGTTTAGCACACTGACTTTGTGAACTATGTGTTGCATGTGCTATGTTTTGAGGTGGTTGTTGCTTGGGTGTCTGCTTTGGAGGCCTCTGTTGTTTTGGTAGATTTTTAATCAGCGCCTCCGAGTATGTTTTGTGTGTTTATGTGTTTGGTTTGCAGTTGTGATAGTTCTATGTGAGACTGGGTTTGTGGTGTGCGTGGTTTCCTTCTCCTCCTGACTGGTCTTGCCAGTACTGAATTGAGAGAGCTCAGCCTCCAGTTTGGCTATATAGTTGCATCTCTCGCATATATTTGTATTTGTTGGGAGGAGGAGAGGGTTGTCTGTGTACATGAGGCAATTGTAACATTGCCTCAAGATTCCCAGATTCACCAGCTGAACAGGAGAGGATGCCAGCAACTGACCCTTCGATATGCTAGAAATAGTGAAAAAGATTGCTGTGTAACTGAGTCAGAAAGGACCTATAGGGAAAATGGGTACTCAACAGAATTTAGGTGAATGAAGTACTTTTCGTTTGTTTAAGAGTGCTTTACCTGTATACAAAATGCTTTAGGAGCAAGTGCTGAGCTTTTCAGATAGAGTATAAGCTGTTTCGATTGCAATTAGAACAGTTCTAAGGGAAAAATTGAAGAGCAGACTTGGCGGAGCCAGAAAAAGTTTAACCTTGTTTAACTGGCGCTGCGCTATGCGCACGACCGTGCAAAGCCATGCAAACGTGGATTTTAAGCAGTGAACTACAAAAGAGCTAGGAATGGTCCCAAACAACCAATTACTAACAGCTTCTTGTGCTGAGGTCACTTCCCCCAAGGATAGGTAGGCTGCTTAAGGCTCCCCACTCCCACTGGTGAGCAAAGAAACTTCCTTTTATCCAAGTAAGGTAATGGACAACACAGGAACTGCACCACAGCCCAGAATACAGCAATGCCTGTATACTGGTCTAAACTAGTCGAGAAAGGCGGGAAAACAAGGATTATTTTTTTTGTTTTTTTTGCAGAAATACACAGAAAATGCAGAGACAGTGATAAATTAGTTACACAGGCTAGCACACTTTAGCGGGCAGCCTCCACAGTTCAATTAAACAAACAAACAAGCAAACTTTCGACTAAATTCGACTAAATGTAACTAAGTGCAGATTTTAAAATAAATGCAGTAAATCAGTAAAAAACAGTTCAGGCTAGTTCAAAGTAAGCAGCAGAAGCTATTTTCAGTGAAAAAAAGCAAAGATACTTAAATCCAGAAGGTAGTTGCTTTTTCGAGTTCCTTGCTGCTAGGACCACTCTGTAAACCCACGTGGAGCTTGTCTGAGCAGTATAGCCAGAAAAAACGCCCAGAGGTGGATTTTAAGCAGTGAACTACAAAAGAGCTAGGAATGGTCCCAAACAACCAATTACTAACAGCTTCTTGTGCTGAGGTCACTTCCCCCAAGGATAGGTAGGCTGCTCAAGGCTCCCCACTCCCACTGGTGAGCAAAGAAACTTCCTTTTATCCAAGTAAGGTAATGGACAACACAGGAATTACACCACAGCCCAAAATACAGCAATGCCTGTATACTGGTATAAACTAGTCGAGAAAGGTGGGAAAACAAGGATTATTTTTTTGTTTTTTTGTTTTTTTTTGCAGAAATACACAGAAAATGCAGAGACAGTGATAAATTAGTTACACAGGCTAGCACACTTTAGTGGGCAGCCTCCACAGTTCAATTAAACAAACAAACAAGCAAACTTTCGACTAAATTCGACTAAATGTAACTTTAAGTGCAGATTTTAAATTAAATGCAGTAAATCAGTAAAAAACAGTTCAGGCTAGTTCAAAGTAAGCAGCAGAAGCCATTTTCAGTGAAAAAAAGCAAAGATACTTAAATCCAGAAGGTAGTCGCTTTTTCGAGTTCCTTGCTGCTAGGACCACTCTGTAAACCCACGTGGAGCTTGTCTGAGCAGTATAGCCAGAAAAAATGCCCAGAGGTGGATTTTAAACAGTGAACTACAAAAGAGCTAGGAATGGTCCCAAACAACCAATTACTAACAGCTTCTTGTGCTGAGGTCACTTCCCCCAAGGATAGGTAGGCTACTCAAGGCTCCCCACTCCCACTGGTGAGTAAAGAAACTTCCTTTTATCCAAGTAAGGTAATGGACAACATAGGAACTACACCACAGCCCAGAATACAGCAATGCCTGTATACTGGTCTAAACTAGTCGAAAAAGGCGGGAAAACAAGGATTATATTTTGTTTATTTTTGCAGAAATACACAGAAAATGCAGAGACAGTGATAAATTAGTTACACAGGCTAGCACACTTTAGTGGGCAGCCTCCACAGTTCAATTAAACAAACAAACAAGCAAACTTTCGACTAAATTCGACTAAATGTAACTTTAAGTGCAGATTTTAAAATAAATGCAGTAAATCAGTAAAAAACAGTTCAGGCTAGTTCAAAGTAAGCAGCAGAAGCTACTTTCAGTGAAAAAAAAGCAAAGATACTTAAATCCAGAAGGTAGTCGCTTTTTCGAGTTCCTTGCTGCTATGAATGGCAAGACATGCATCAAAGTTTACAAGATATTAGGTATAGTATGCCTCCAGATTTAAATATATTACATAAAGGTGAGAAAAGTATGTCAGCAGCATTAAAAACACTGAAACAGAACAAATTAAGTGAGGGTTTTTGCCACTGATGCTGGCATCCAGGCCAGTTTGAAGGTGCAGTGGTCTAAAACTGTGCCGTACCTTCTGAGGAGGGCAGATAAGGGCCAGAGCACCATGGAAAAAAATAGAAGTTTATTGAATGCTTTCATGCAGGGAACTGAAGCCAAGAGTGGCTTTGTCTCCATGTACTTCATGTTAGGAAAGTAACAGTCAAACTGTTGACCAGTACATTGGGATGCTTTTAGAAGATATTGGCATGAATACATTTGCTGTGAAAATCTGTCATTGGTTGCTTATGTGTTGGGAGATCTGATGTTTATTGACACCTTTCAATATTGGCCCAGTAGGTCAGAAATGTAACATAGGGCTGAAGACTGATGCTTAAGGAGGATCTTAACATGGACAGCTTTCCTTTAGATAACAGTAGAATGGAAATAATTGTTTAAGACTAACTGATACAGTGCAATGATTAGGGCTTTTGCTCCATTGCTTGATTCTGTGGAGTTTGTCTGTTCTCTCCAAGTCTTTACGGTTTTCAATGGGTACTCTAGTTTTCTTCCTTGCCATTTGACCTGAATCACTGTAAAGGGCCTTGCAAAGGCTGCCAGTCCAGCTAGATAGAATTGTGTAAATAATTCTATGTCATTGTAAATATTAATATGATCCACAGGCTTGTTTTACAAATGTAAGAAAACTGTGTTATGTGCTGAGCTTCAAGATTGTAACCACAGTACACCCTGCTGGAAGACAGCAGAAATGTGTATAAACTATATGCCAATGGAAATGTATGTTTTCATGGTAGAAATTGGGACATACAGAGATAACCTGTAAACTCTGAGAAAATAAGTAAAGAATTTTATGACTGTGTGTTATCTCAGCTAGGAGAGAGAATGTCTGCAGTTGGGGCTTCTTTCTATTGTTTGAAACAGAGGTAATTATAGGTTTCCAAGGTAATTGTTTTATGACTTCCAGTTGCTGGCAAGCGTCTAAGAGAAAAATTGTCAGCTTCTAAGAGAGAGAAGTATTTTTCATAGAGGTGTTAAGTTCTGTTAGTATCAGTTTAGCCTGGGAACTAGATGCAAGTGTCAAACAGTGATGTCATCTAGCTAACCCAGCAGTAATGTGTATTATTAATTTAAGAACTATCTCAGAGAAAGAGAGTGCATTTTGTATTTGTTTCTGAACCTGAGCACATCTCACCAGCACTTTGCCTTGCTCTGTAAGTAAGGCTTAGATCTTAGTATTTCTCTTAGATATAGATAGGAATATAGCAAGATTAGTGTAGATGTTTTCTATATTTATGTGAGACTGTCCTACTATGTTATTTTAAAGTATTTCCTGTGAATTGTGAGCAAGCTATTGTCACTATGTTGAGTTAATAAATATTGCCTAGTGTTTCTATTATTTATTATTAAATATATTTAAACCTTTTAACTGTGGCTGGTTTTGTGTAGAGATTTATATGCTCTTAGTGTACGTGCATGTATTGGGTGATACTCTGCAGACCACTCCTAAATTGCCTTAGCCTTGGTCACACTTACTATTTGGATAATAGGTTCATAAGTTCATAGGTAGGCACTGGGCTATCTGCCCGATGGCATATATTAGCCCAGCCATGTTTTGCGGTATTCACCGCCCCTTTGGTTAGTTCCCTAGGCCATTGATCTAGCAGCTAGTACCCTTGGCCCCTATCCAGTAGAGCTGATGGTAAGATCCCTGGTGTGACCTTTCTGTTACCCATCCACTCGTCAAGGTTCTTCTTGAAGAGTGATAGTGAGGGGTGCTGTCTTATGTAGATAGAGACCTTGTTCCATAGCAAGGGAAGTCTTTGCGAAGGGAATCTGTCCCTCCAGCATGTTCTATTCATTGCTGTGCTGAGGTTTAAATCCCTAGAGCATGTAGCTCGAGTGGATTTGGTTTTGCTAAGATGGAGCATGTTCAACAGTTCTGGGTTGGACATGGCTCTGTATGTTAGACAGAGATCGCCTCTGAGGAGGCGGTATGCAACAGAGAAAAGCCTTAGTTTTTTCAATCGTGCTGCATAGGGCAACTGTTTGAGGCCAGTAATCCTCTTAGTGAGGTACTTCTGTGGTCTCTCCAGCTGCTGGAGATGCCTAGCCAGGTACATTCCAATTGGTGCATTGTGCTCAATAATGGGTCTGATGAGGGAAGAGTAGAGGGGCACCACTACATCCTTAGATCTTGATGCGTAACCTTTCGTGATCAGATGGGTCACATAGAAGGATTTTCTAAACACCTTGGCTACATGGTTATCAAAGGAAAGCTGACTATCTACTTGGGTCCCTAGATCCCTTATTACTTCTTCAGATTTCAGGGGGTTACCTCCTATGTGATAGTTCGTGGGTACTCTGTTTTTTCCAAAGGGGATTACTATGCATTTTTTAGCATTTAGCTTGAGACCATGGCTTTGACACCATGCATCAGTCTCATTTAGGCCCTTCTGGAGGATATCCATGTCGGCCGGAGACTCTATTATAGCACCCAGTTTGCAGTCGTCCGCAAACTTAAAAATAGTAACACTGCACAGTAGAATTGGACACCCTTTGATAAGGGCCTTTGTAATAGCTGATAAGTAGTGGTTGGTGGTAGTCGGTACTACCTTATAATCTGGGAAGAAGGGGGCATAGCTAGTGAACCTGTGCCAGCCTTCCCCAGGAGTGTCTGTGTGTTTGTATATAACTCAAATCTCAAAGTGTGTGTGTATGTGTGTGTCAGCTACTTGGGCAGTTGTAGGAAGCACTAGTTGGACAGAGGGTGTGCTGGAGGTTTTGGCTTGACCACATGGCTGAGATCTGAACCCTATAGCTGTGCCATTGGAGAGTCTTATAAGGGACCTGGAGAGGAAGGGGGAAACCATCCCCAGACTGACTGGGATATCTTTGTGATCTTAAGGGAAATTGTACTTTACTGTGTGTGTACTTGTCCTCCCAATGTACATGTCCCTTACTAGTGTTAGTAGTGAGGATTGAGGATCCTTGATTTCTGGGCCAGTGCATGCGTATCACAGGCCTCAGAAGGGCCATTTCAGTTATCTTGTTAACAAATGGTAATAAATCCTGTTTAGGCAGCACCTGTGTCTGGGACACTCTTAGAAGAGGGCAGTTGGCTCTAAACTACCCACATTAACTGGTTTGCGCTAGTGAAGATCAAAAGGCAGGGTGGAAACTTGCCTAAATGGAAGAGACTGAAAAAGAGACTGGAACTGAGAATAAATCATTACGTTGGAGTACTACCTGGAAAATATCCTAACAAGAAATGTCAGAGGGTAAAATGAATACAGCTCTACCTGAAAAAGGTTACAGGGTAGGTAGGAATATGAGACTGCCATCCTGTGCGCGCGCGCGCGCGTGTGTGTGTGTGTGTGTGTGTGTGTATGTGTGTGTGTGCATGCGTGTGTGTGTGTGTGTGTGTGTGTGTGTGTGTGTGTGTGTGTGTGTGTGTGTGTGTGTGTGTGTGATATTTCATCCATTGAGGTGGGTCATTGGCATAAGGGAACTGACCTCAGGGACGATGGCAAGCTCTTGTTAAATGAAGAACAACAAACATTGTCAGTATATAGCCAATAACTGCAAATTACTGCTATAGTAACAAAGGGTTAAGCAGTTGTCTAAGGGCTCTGAATAGCTGGAAAGGAGGCTGATCGAGGTCACTGTTAAGTTTTGGGGAGGAATAGAAAACCCACAAGATAATGAGAACTACAATGAACTCTGGATTAATAGCAAGTCACCAACAGCAATTTCAACAGTTGTAGTTACTCTGAATCCATATTGCTGTTACTTATCACTATCTTTTCTGCTGGGTGGCTTACATTCTCATGTGAAAAAGACCCCCCACCAAATTATATATATATTAACTCCACCATCACACAGCAGTGGAGAAAAATAATAACCTCAATGATCACTGAAAGTGATTTTCATCAATGTTAATTTGCAGTAATAGCACTCACATAAATAGCTGCATACAACGGACAGGTACTCAGTTAGCCTGACATTTAAATAGTACCGTTATCTTTATTTTGCAGTGGCAACAGAGGCTCATCCTATCCACCTTTATAAACTGGGAAATTAGGAGGAAGGAGGGATTAGTGCTTATTTTGTTTTTGTTTTTGGTTATTGCAATAACAGTCAGTTTGTCTTCTACAGCAAAAATTAGCTGCTACATTGACGAGTTCTTTGGTTTATTTTTGCCTGTTTGTCCTGCATCAATCTCTGTTGCATATCCTATAGACCTATTTATTTATTTATTGTGGAAGGCAACACATTCTGCCATATCCTTTCCAACAGGTGGGCCATTGTCATATCACTTGTAAGTTACTGCCCCTTGATGGGGGAAAATCAGGAGGAGGATGACACCACATATACAGGGCAGAGACTTTTTTGTTACTGAAGAGGAGGAAACTTTAACGGTGGTGAACAACACATTACATCATTTGCATCACATCATGCAACATCAGCACTAGCCTTTAACCCATCACCAAATGCTTGTCAGTTTGCTCTTGATAATGGCTTCACTTGGTGCTCTCCACGAAAGAGTGACCAGTAATATCAGACATTTTCTCCCTCCCCCATGTACGGACAAGGTCACACAAACTACTCATTCTTAACCCCCCCAGCCTGACTCATCCAGCACACCTTCTACTAGTTAGATTTAGGCTGCCTGGGTCACAGTTCTATTACTCTATTCCATAGAACCAGAATCAGTGAGCAAGACGTAGTCCAGATGGTTTTGAATTATAAGACAGGATTGAAGACACATTGTGGTTTAGTAGGGTCTGAATAATTTGAAGGAAGTGGACATAGGGTATTAAGGAGACTTGAAATTAACAGTGCTTTCACAATATAGTAAAAAGACAGAGAAGAGTGGTTCTAGAGATGTAAGCATCCACTTTTGGTATGAGCTGTGCTTGCAACCCTCATGAAGAAGGTAGCATGTCCTATGTCACTCCAGGGTAACCAGCTTAAGCTAGCAAAAGTTAAAAGATGGTTGGAAACAGACCTAGCTGGAAAAGTGCAAAGAAGTAACTGGAAGCCAACCAAAATGGTAATGTGAGAGGATTGGCTGGAAACTGGCCTGGGTGAAGAGGGTCAGAGGTAAAGCTGAATACTAGCCTGTATGATAAAAAATCAGAGAGTAGGTTAAGATGTGAGCCTACCATCCTGTTCTCAACTGCTAATCTAATTCTAACTGGCCAGTTACTGGCAAGAAACTAATTATTGCAGTCACTGTGTGTGTGTGTGTGTGTGTGTGTGTGTGTGTGTGTGTGTGTGTGTGTATGTGTGTGTGTATGTGTGTGTGTGTGTCTGCTTCAGTGTGTGCATGTGTATGCGAGTGTTTGTCTGTCAATGGGTAAGAATGCATCCTTCTCAAAGGGGTCTAACCTCAAGTGAGATCTATATTACTATAATGGTATACAATACATCACAACCAGCATTTTACCTACACACAGTAAGCCAAGAAATGTATTGTTATCCCCTTTGGGAAAAAACATGTATCCATGAATTACCATATAGGTGGCAGTACACTAAACACAGAAAGTGTGATAAGAGACTTAGCGACACAGGTGGACAGTGGTCTCACCTTCGATAACCACATCGCCACAACAGTCAGGAAATCTTTCTATGTGGCACACCTCATCACGAAGGGCTTTTCATCCAGAAAAAAGGAGGTCATTGTCCCACTGTACTCATCCCTCATTAGACCCATTATAGAATACAATGCCCCATTTGGTATGTACCTCTCAAGACATCTGCAACAACTGGAAAGGCCTCAGAAATACCTCACTAAAAGAATCACAGGCCTAAAGCAGATGCCCTACGCTGACCGCCTTAAAAAACTCCAGCTATACTCTGTCGCATATCGTCTACTCAGAGGCGATCTCTGCTTAACATACAAGGCCATGTCAAACCCAGAGCTGTTGGACATGGTACACTTAAAGAAATCGCAATCCCTCAGAGCTACACGCTCCAGGGATCTAAACCTTGTCATCACAATAAACAAAACATGCTGGAGGGATAGGTTCCTGACCCAGAGACTCCCCAGACTCTGGAATAGATTGCCCATACATGTCAAGCAGAGTGCCTCTTTGGACCTCTTCAATAGGAACCTTGACGATTGGATGGGAGAAAGGAAATTCACCCCAGGGAGCACGTCAGTCGCCCTGCTAGACAGGGGTCCAGGAAAGTAAATAATGTGGGAAGAAATAGCCAGGGAATTGTTATGGCTAGGCTTGTATAGGCCCTAGGGCTGATAGCCTAGTACCAACCTATGAACCTATGAACCTATGAACCAGTGGGTATAATGTTTGAGATGGGAGAGGTGAAGAAGGACTGGGGTAGATTTGAATGAAATTGAGAGCATTTAGGAAGAAACCCTAAATCTAATGCAAAGTGGTCAAAAGCAATGACAAACATCTAGTGCTAGAAACCAAAATTTTGGACAGGTTAAATACAGTAGCCTACCAGCTGGTCCAAGATAACCCGTGTCTTGCTTTTTGAGCCATGAAAGACCCAGTCTTATTTGGGCTCCTATTTCTTCTCAAAACCAGTGGCTCTACAAATTCCCTCACTAGAGACCTAAATCTACACCAACAAATATACAAAATTTGCTGGAGGGATAGGTTCCTAACTCAACATATTCTGAGCCCATGGAATAAGTTATCACTACAGGAAAAAAAAAAGAAAAGGTACTGCTTAGGCTGCCTTTAAGGCTAATATAATGGCTGGATTGGTAGACACAAATTCATACTAGGGTTACCATGTATGGTCCTCCTCAGGTTGGAACATGAGTGCTATTAAGTTCTTGGAAAGGGTTGCAAGAACTTTTAATTGTGTCTGTCCAATGGCATATATGGACATATTACTGTCCCCATGACTGCTTGTTTAGTATTGTTTCTATATTCTTATATTATTACACAACAAAATAAACATCTATCCTGTTTGCTTTAAAAATATGAAATAAATAATGTCACTAAAATGACTTCAGCATTTTTACCTTTCAGAACAAAATCAGTTCACAACAAGAAAAAATAGTTCTGATCACTTAAGAAATGTATCCATATTTGTCTCCTGCTCTCCTTCTACTCAGTCACCATCTTCCGTCACAGTGCAAAGCCTGTGTTCATTGCATCTGACCTTAATACTGCAGGAGCTCTGCCATAAGACCCAACTCCCAAACATTTTCACTGAGAATCTTGTCATTGTACAATGTAAGCAAATTTAACATGAAGAACCTTTTTTATTTTATTTTTATTTATTTTACATTTGTTTACTGGGATGGTCCAACTGGACAGAGGTCCATTTTCAGCGGACTCCCAGGAATAAAAGCTCCACAGTAAGTACAAGTAAACAATATGATTAACAATATGAAAGAAAAACAAGAATATGAAAAAAAGAAATGAGACAAAACTACAGCATAAGCAGAATGATGGTACAACAGATACATAAGCAGAAATAAAACATAGATAAACATACTTAAGCATTCACTATTCAATTTCAATTCAGCCTTGCTAAGTATTAAAGACTAGTCAAATATGTGCCTGCCCTGTGCTGTAACACCCCTTCCCCTTAAAGGAGTAGTCCTTGGACCACTTATAAAGTTGGCCACTGACCTTTCCCTTGACCAATAGTTCTTACATGGTATATGCCAGTTACTTAGACTCATAGCTGCCATGTAAAATTACTGTTCTTAAAATGTTTTGCAATACTTTGAAACGTTTCTCGCCGAGACTGCACTGAAAGTTGCTGGTTTCACTAGCTGTAAATAAGTTCATTTAGAACCTGTTCTAAGGTGCAACAAACATGGTGTACTCATCACACTTCAGTAGGGCTGACGTTCAGTCTGAGAAGGTTGTTGATGATGCAGGTACTTCAGGTTAACACATTTCATTAGCACAGAGTGCATAAAAGACAAACAGAGAGCACCTCATGAACTCTTATTCTGTACATTTAGTATGTAGTTGAGCAAACTGCACAGTAATACTAAAGAGCTACAGTTTAGTAAATGTCTCAAAGTATTTTAACACTGAAGCTTTTTTTAACAGCCAAGCATCAATCATCTGCTATGGCTGCAGTATGAGTGCCCATATTAACTTCTTCAAGTTTTCACAAATGCAACAATATACTACAAAGCTCTGCTGTGCTATTTTACCCATACAAATAACTATAGTTATTTACCATAACATTAATTCCATTGCTGCACTCCAGGACTCACTATCTTCTGAACCCTAAATTTACATCATAAAAGTAGCAGGTGGGCTGCTGGAATTAGAAGTTCCTTTTATGTGCATCTGCGTTACTGTGCAGACCACTCAGGTCTCAGCATAAATATACTGCAGGGGTTATAAGCTACAGAGATATGAGGGGGGGGCTCTTTTCACTAAGCTAGCATGCTGCCATAGACCTTACTAAGCAGGTAAGACCCTCTCCACATTCATGAGGCTAGTGTCCCACTCCATCTATCACATCCAACAACACTCAAGAGCTAAGGCACCCACCATCCACCACAACATCAGGAGATGTCCTCCCACTCTCCATCTCACTCATTAGTTAAACACACTAATCCTGCCACACAGGGTCCCCCAACCAAAATCATCAGATGATGCCTCAACCTGTCACCATTAGCTATAGCCCCCCACCCTACTCATCAACTGAGGTCCTCTCCTCCACCACTCCTAGCAGGATAGACCCCCGCCCACCTCCACCACCTTCATCTGCTAAGGATGCTCACACTTCACCACACCAAGAGGTACATTCTCTACCATATCTGTCAACTAAAGCTCCCCACATTACAACACACTGATCAGCTTGATCCCAACATCCTCCACTGTGCATACCTTGTCAGAATGCCTAACTTTCTTCAAACTCATCACTTAAAGTCTTCACCCTCTAAAGATCTCAATAGCCAAGTTCACCTACCACACTCACTAGCTAAAGTACCCCTGATTCATCAGTTAAGGTCCACTGCCATCAACCATTTTCATCAGATAAGGTCCCCCCATACTCACAAGAGGTATTAACTGGGACCTCAAAATTTTCACTGCCATGAACCAGCAAGCCCTGCTCTTCCAAATTGGATATTAGATAAGGGCTTCTACCCTCCACCATATAAAGGGCGTAAGCCCCTCCAACATATCCATCAAACAAAGCCACCAACCCTTCATCATTTTTAGCAGGTAAAACCCATCTACTTGCCAAAAACAACTGACAGGTAAGGTTAAGGCCTGTTCCATCATGACAGATCTCAGCAATCTCCTTCCCTGTGAACAAGTGAATAATCAAGTCGCTTGTTAGCGTAAAAATCAATGCAAACTGATATCTAATAATATTAAAATGCAGATGCATCCCAGCTATAATTTAAAAGGCTGAACAATACATACTGAAATTATATTAATGTTTCACCTTCTCTACTTGTGCTAAGCTTTGGAAAACAGCATCACATCAACTATCCTGGGGAAAGAATTTACCAACCTAACAAATACGACTTTCATTCATGCTGTGATGTATTACAGTGTCTCAGAAATATAAAAATATAACTGCTGTAAATTTTTCCGATAGTACAAAGATTGTATGGTATTCTTCCTAGTGTTGTAAAGTAAAACTCAGACATACCTGTTAATAAGCACACCTACTTTCTGAGAAGATAATACAGCACATACAGTAGTTCTGTGCATCTAAGATGCACAGCTAATGAGGGCCCATTGTGAAGAATAAGTGAAACACAATTAAAGCTATACTTTAGAACTGAATATGGAGAATTGTACTGATGAAAGCAGTTTTGTCTGGGGTAGCATTGTTCACCACTCTGCATAATGCTGGTCAGTGCTAAAAGATACCAGTCAGTCTCCAAAAAGTGGCTCATAATACTACTGGACCAGTTCTGTGGGGCAGAGTATCCTTTACTCACCTCATCTCAGTGGCCTTCAAGCTCTCATCCTGACCATTTTAATTCACAACACAAACTCACAATTTAGCAGTTTGCCCAGAGAGGTAAAGCAGATACATGCTTATGCTCATAAAGCCATTGGCAGAAAAATAAAAGGCAAGTGCATTACACATGCCTTTTATAATGTCTGACGATAGTATTGTATAATGTAAATATGAGAAAACCATACATAACTTCATTGGTTATGTATGGAAGTATATCTAGGGTAGGACAAAGGGGGTTGCTGCCCTGGGTGCAAGCTGTTAGGGGCATGATTGGCAGCTGCTGATCTTGTGAGAATGCTGTACTGACATTCAGAAATGAATTTTGAAATTGTATTTTAGGTCAGAACTGATGCAATGAAGCACTTTATGGGGTAATGTAGCAATAGCAAGCCACTTTTTACATTTGTAGCAGAGGAATTATTTTTTGTCATTAATTTTGAAATCTTTTTTTTTTCGTCCTTAACTTTGAGTTGAGAGGGGCACCAGTTCAGGAACTGCACTGGTTAGCAGATAACCTAGCCACAGTTAACTACACAGATATCTATCACTATGAAACACTATACAGATTTTGCATAATGAAAATGGCAAAGAAAAGGAAGGCTAGTCAAAACTCTACCGGTTAGTACTGCTTAAAATCAATCAGCAAGGTAGTATCGAGATTAGCGATGTAGAGAAGGGCTGATTTATTAGAGTTAGCAGAACGTAGAACTATTTTAGAGGGATTTAAAGACAATTTTCATATTTCAGGAGGAGGTGGGGGCCCACTAAAGCCCTTAATTGGTAGAACAAGTACATGATTAATAAAGATATGTGAAGCAAAAAGAGTATAAATACAGTGATGAGGAAATATATCACATGCAAAAAAAGGCCTGAAGCGGAACCTCTTTCTGTTCACACACAGTATCCCCTCATTAAACAATGGGTCACATAAAGTTATGTGGGTGCACCCCATTGTAATGAAAACAATCAGCAGATCTACCTCCCGCCATAATGCTTCAGTGGTAGTTTTACATTCTTAGGGTGTATCATGGAATGTGATGTACCCTCCCATGGCCTGCAGTGCATAGTTGAGAATTCTGCCCAGTATTTTAAACACAGCTGACTGGGATACAGCTAGTATATTACCTCCATCTCCTTAGTATGTATGTGTGTGTGTGTGTGTGTGTGTGTGTGTGTGTGTGTGTGTGTGTGTTGTTATGATTTGGGCTAAGATATGTACACTGTATCTATACAACATGTTTTAAGGGCATGAGATTATTTACAAGAGGGATACCCTAATCTTATAGTCGAAATATTTCATTTATCACGCAATTAACCACATGTTTACACAGACACACATGCAAAAGCTCCATGCACATACTCCATTTATCACTTTTTAACATGTTTCAGTTTGTATTAGTGTTTATCATTCATTTCAGTGGGATGTGGTAGTTGCATTATCTGTGTGATTAGTGTTTTGCAAGATTTTAGGATGAGGCTCGGTCTCATGAATGAGCCTCTACTTCTGATGTACATTTTCATTTTGTTTTATAATGTAAAGTAGTATTGAAATAGTTTTCTGAAAGAGCAGTGAAGATTATGTTAATTATCTGTTTTTTATTTAGTTTGTATTACGGTTTAGTGAGTGTTCAATTGATTATGTTTCTACTTTAGGTCCAGTTTGGTGATAATTTTCTGATTGACTGGATTCATGCATATATTTACATACATATATTTATACTGCATTGTGTTGACCACTTACTTACTAGCTTAACCTTGTTTTTTTCCAGTCACAGTTTGTTGAAGTTTTTTTATAGCTGACCTCTCCATTTCTGTATTATGCAGAGAAGGATTGTACCTTTTTATAATGGTCCTGCCTCAGCAGCTGAGGTGTTAAAATCAGGGTGAGGGTGGAGGAGCCTGCACACTGAGGAGGGTGTTTCACTTTTTTTGTTTTATTTTTAGGTGTGACTGCTTATGTACAGTTGGCAGGGACAATGAAATGCTGTTGTGGCATAGGGGGGTGTTAAGTATCTTTAGTAAGGCAGTGAATGGTGTAGTATAGCAGATACTGCAGTTTGTTGTGTCAGATAGTTCATACTTCAAGTTAGAAGACCTTGTTAACCATATTGTTTAGTGAGAGCAAGATATTTATGGTATATGTTTGAATGTGTCACATATTGCCTGTGCTTGTTGATATATGCTCTTGCATATGGAAATTGGGCATTGTGTATGCAACAGACACAGCTAGAGGCAATCTATTTATTTTATTCATTAAAATTTGCCACCCAGACTACAGCAGAGATCCAAGTGGATCCACTTCAGGGTTAGCCCAGAAAACTGACAAAGAAAAAGTAGTTATACAAAAAAAGCCATAAAGTATGTAAAAATCAGTAGACTTACAGATGTGGAAGGATGTGTAATTTAAACATTAATACAAGGTTCAGTACAGATGGCAATGTCAAAGGTGCAAGTATGGAGAATGGTTAAATTCAATTGCCACTTCATAATGGCATGGTGGTGAAACTGTGGAGGGTTGTGCCCTTTTGCGACTACTTTGTGGCTCACTACCAATGAAAGTAGTGCAAGTGGTACAAAGACATGCATCTGGAGCATTTCTCACCAGGCATCCTCTGAAAATTGGCTCGTTCCAAGTTGGACTTTTCCAGTAAACAAATGTTAAATAAATAAATAAAATAAAGTGTGGAGGGATGTGCCTTTAAGTCACCACTACATGGCTCAGTACCAATGACAGTTGTGCAAATATAGAAGGATATG
Source organism: Protopterus annectens (assembly GCF_019279795.1). Classification (NCBI taxonomy): domain Eukaryota; kingdom Metazoa; phylum Chordata; order Ceratodontiformes; family Protopteridae; genus Protopterus; species Protopterus annectens. The sequence goes on from NC_056732.1 coordinate 1,713,258,331, forward strand.
CCCTTTATTGACCACTGCATGGTTTAGTATCAATGGCAGTGGTGCAGATGTACAAGAGTGTGCCCTTTTAGTGACCACTGCATGACTCAGTACCAATGGCAGTGGGGCAGATGTAGAGAGTTGTGTCCTTTAGTGGCCACTGCATGGCCCAGTCCTGATGGCAGTGGCAAACATTGCTCATGCTGCTGGAAGCTGAAACTATCTGTCATCACCAACAAGAAGTCTGTTACCTGGTAGGGCAACACAGATCAGTGTTGCAAGACAATGCTTGCATGTCCTCATCTGAGGGATTGTTTCTGTAAAACACACTGTCTTGCCATAGGGCATGAAAATCATGTGATTAGGTGGGTAGTAGGCTGTGGACACTAGGGCCAGTTAAAGAATGTAGTGACTGTGGATCAATGGGAAAGTTGACCTATGTCAATTTCTTTTGTCTGGCTAGACAGTAGAGGTGCAGGGAGTTAGGGACTACCATAAAAGAGCTCCATAAGGCTACATGCAAGGTTATTTTCTTTAAGTATGAAATGGAAAAAGCATTAATGTACACCATGAAATATTTTACTTTTAAATGATGAAACATCAAATTATTATAAAAATAACATTACATTTTTGGGTTACAGATGAGTAAATCATGGCCTGTACCAGTGCTATTTTCTCCATATGATAGTCTTGTAATAACAAATATGCTATTGGCATTAGGAACTTAAGCAGCAGAATGCAGACTGTAGCACTCAGATGTCATTTCTGAGCTCACTTAAGACATCCTGAAACCTGCACGACAGCTACAATGTAACACATTCTGCTTTATCTTCATCTACACAGTAAATCAGTACAAGGAGAAAGTAAAGTACATTTTAACTAAAATAAAATTTTATGGCATCCAATGTACCAGCACTAACAGTGGAAATAGCTGATAAGACAACTTTCAGTCTGGAGCAAAAATAAACCTAAATTACTTCCTAAGTTACATTAAGGTTTCCAATGATGCCTTTATCAATCAGGAAGCAAGATGTTGATTGATACTACATGATCCCCAGTGTGTGTGTGTGTGTGTTGTGCACACGTGTGCACACACACACACACACACACACACACACACACACACACACACACACACACACACACACACACACACACACACACACACACACACACACACACACACACACACACACACACACACACACACACACACACACACACACACACACATATGGCCTCAATAATACATTTAGGCCTAAATGGTTTGGGAGGATTCATTCTAATGACTGCATCACATTTGCTTGATGGCAGAGGGAGGCAATAAGCCTGTGGAGTCAGCCCTTTAAATGCAGTCAAAATGTTATGTCCCCTCCATTCCTACTTCTTTTCTCATCTCTTCTTCATTTGTCCCATGCCCTGTGGAATTCCCAACACCCATTCCGGTACTCCATTCCATGGGTCGACTCTCTGTAAGGAAATGCTTTTACAGATCCAGTAAAATAAATAGTTCCCTGCTCTCTGCTGCCTCTCCCCCCTCCTCCCTTTTTGCCCTTCAGATTTGTGATGTATCTTTCACATCTCACTGAAATAATCTTAAACCATCTAGATGATGTTACCCTTCCTATCTCTTCTGGACTGTACTGAGAACGCTTTTGGCTTTAGATTATGGTCATAACCTTTCCATTCCATCCTGTGTTCTCTTCTGGTGGCTTTTCTTTGGAATTTTTCCAGAAGTCTTATGCTCTTCTCCTTGTATGGGCCATGAAATGCAACATTCAAGGTGAGACCTGGCCAGTTTATAAAATGACAAGTGCCTCTGCTTCTGGAATCTATTCCCTAAGGAAGCATCCAAGCATTCTGCTGAATACAGCACTCTCCTCTCACTCTGCCCATGGTGGTTCTGTCCAGCTGCTATCAACATTCTCAAGATCCTCTTCCAGCTCTGATGCCATCAGTTTCACTGGTGGGGCTGTGGTCTAGGTGCATTACTTTGCATTTGTCTGCAATGAATATCAACCTCCACCTTTTTGCCTAACTTTGCTTCATTACTGAAGAGGCTATATCTGCTCTCTATTCCCTGAGATATGTGAGACAAATACTTTACCTAAGACAGACATCTGCAGTATACCATTAGCCACCATCCTTATTTTGGACACTGTCCCACTCACTACATCCCTCTGTGTGTCTTACCAGTTAAGGATGCAGTCCGCATACTTCCCTTAATATTTCATACTTTCATAGCAGTTGTTTGTGTATGACCCAGTCAAAGGTTTTGCTGAAATCCATAATAGAAGGGATACAATCAATTGCACACAGTATAAAATAACATGCCAGTACAATAAGTAAAGAAGTAAGATATAAAAATGAGATTAAAGACATATAAATACAATAGTATCTTATTTGCGCTATATAGAAGATTTTGGATGAGTTTCAGCTGTCAGAGAAATGTGCTATGCAGTAAGTGAGAAAAGGTAGAGATCTCTGTCATTATTAGTCATTCTCATCTCTGTCATTATTAGCCATTGTCAATAAAGCATTTGCAAGTGGTTTCTTTGTAGATGTAATTTTCTAGAGTTTTTGAAGTCTTGCAATGTGGGTTAGGGTTGTTATTTCAGTAGCTGCATGATTCCAGGTGACTGGTCCTTACAGTGAGAAAGATTTTTCTTCTCTTGCAGCTTTGGATCTTGACTGTATGAAAGTAATATTTTTTTCTGGATTTCTGCTTTCTGTTTTCTGGTTTCCCTGACTTTCATGATCTTTTTTTCCATCTTTGCTTTCCTGGTCAAATCTGCCCCTCCACCCCCTCTTTCTTCTATATGCTTAAAGAAACCTTTGTTGCTTCCTTTGTACCTTTCCTGATAAACTTCATTTCAGCTTGTGCCTTTTTCGGACCCCTTCCCCCTTGCTGCTGTTTTTCTTGCTTTCTTGTACTGTGGCACCTTCACCTTTTTAATCCCCTTCCTTTGACCTCTTGAATGCCCTATTGTTAACCCTAATTGCGAATTTTACCTACTACTATTAGCTAACTTGGGCTTTTCCTCTTCTAACCTCTTCCTCAAACCCATGTCCATACACCTGTGTCCTGCATACTTGACCCATTCCTATAGCTTGTCTAATCCTTCATCTTGACCCCTGTCCCCAAGTCATCTTTGACCATCTTACCCACTTCCTCCATCAGTATGTTGGTGTATGACCCCTCTCAAACATTCATTCCTCAGGGAAAGCAATGGAGTAAGAAGCCTGACATTCTTGGTATGTGTTTACAATCAGGACAAGCTGATGCAGCAAACCACAGGTTTAGGGAGGGTGAATGTTGTTTTAAGGTTAGGAAGCAACTGGGGATTTTACATTTCGGGAGGGCAGGGGAGTTTAAGAGTTAGGAAGTGATTAGGAATTTTAGGGTTAAGGAAGAGGACTGGAGTTTTAGGTTTAAGGTGCTCTCTGGGACTTTAGGCACAGGGAAGGGGATTGGACATTTAGAGACTCATGTATGGAAATCTGTGGGAGTTTCAGAGTAAGAGTTAGGGGTCTGATAGGATTATATAATTTGATAGGGTCAGGTGTTGTGTGGGCAAAGTAGTTAAATAATACTGGGCTAGTAGGAGCTAGGGAGTTAGAGCACCTACCTTTTCGAAAAAGCAGCACCAAACAAGTGTGTCGTATGCTACTATACCACCAGCATTTGTAGTAGACCCATATATATATATGTGTGTGTGTGTGTGTGTGTGTGTGTGTGTGTGTGTGTGTGTGTGTGTGTGTGTGTGTGTGTGTGTGTGTGTGTGTGTGTGTGTGTGTGTGTGTGTGTGTGTGTGTGTGTGTGTGCGTGCGTGTGCGTGTGCGTGTGCGTGTGTGTGCGTGTGTGCGTGTGTGCGTGTGTGTGTGTGTGTGTGTGTGTGTGTCTGTGTGTGTGTGTGTGTGTGTGTGTGTGTGTGTGTGTGTGTGTGCGTGCGTGCGTGCGTGCGTGTGTGTGTGTGTGTGTGTGTGTGTGTGTGTGCACGCGCACGCGCGTGTGCATTTATATATATTCCAATGTGTCAGATCAGAGACCATGTTCATTTAGAATGGAATGATTACTCAATCATTTGAAATGTACTTGATTATGCAATTATTTGGAATGTATTGAGGCAACCAAAATAATTTGAAACTCACCAGTTTCATTCATGCCAATGCCACACATTATTTTTTTTCCTTTGCAGGAGGCAAGCCCCCTGTATCTCATGCACTTGTGAAATTATAGGTACTGACTCCAGGGGTGCACATCATTAAGGGAAGGATAAAATCCCCAAAATAGAACATATTAGCATATAACTGTCACTAGGTTCACTGTAACATAAACAACAAAAGTGACTTCTGAGGAACCATGACTAGAGGAAACATGGAGCAGACACCCAGTCATCATCAAAAACCACTATGATGAGACCTCCTAAGAAACAAATATGGCGACTGCTATATAATAGTCAGTGTTGGTCAACCAGTTAATGACTGACTTTTAGAAATCTGTTCACTAGAGACTAGCTGATGAAACTTTAGTTCAGTAAAATTTAGCAAACGTTTCCCATGTTTTGGTGACATTTTGCTGAACTTCTGTGATACTCTGCCCAGCTGCCTAGTCTTAAATAAAGAAACTTCAATAAAGAGGTCTTTAAAGGACAGAGTGACCCTTAGTTATAGTTAACTTGATCTTAGAACTGTTTTTTTCTGTTTGTAATATTACCTTCAACAAATGCTTTCTTTATACAAAATAAGACTTGGACTAGAATTGGTGACAAAGCACAGATGGTTACTACTTTAGTAATAAACACAATACACTGCCACCAGATTTAAGCCAGCATATTTTCAGAAAGGCACTTATCTTCCACTTAAAAACTGCAGTGGTGGTGCTGCGGTAGCATTGTCGCCTCACAGTATGATGTTGCCCTGTTCGATTTTCAGCTAGACCGTCTTCTGTGTGGAGGCATGCGTGAATGGGCGTACCTTCGTTGAAGGTTGTGCATCAGAGCTGGCAACTCGGCACTTAAAAATTTACTGTCAATCATTAGCGGACCGGAGTTCCGCTTTGGCGACCCCTAACTGGGAAAAGCCAAAAGACACAACAACAACTTAACTTCCACTTAAAACCTCCAGGAAACTGACCCTTCTGTATTGTTGCCTACATAGTGCATTTAGCCACATTTTGTACAATATTTATATATATATATTTTTTCACACTGAAGAAACATGACTGCACGATACTTATTATTATCTCCTGCACGTCTTATTTATCTTGTCTGATACTCTCCTATAATTTTTATATTTTTTCTTACAGTCTGTTCCCTGCAAACTACTCTCTGCAGCTCATAACCTATCATAATCAATGTTCTTTAGTAACTATACATGTTATTTACCTCACTGCTTGTGTCTCTAAGTTACTCTTTCGGCCCAATTCCAAAACATTTGCTCTTGTTATGAGTTACTTACATTAGTGTAAGCCTGCTTTAACAAAACCATGCAATTTGCCAACATTGGAAAATATTACTGGATCATGAAAGGCGTTTGGAAGCCTGCATTTAGCACAAATCAGAGTAAGTCACTGTAAAATAAAATATAGTAACTAGCAGAAAAATGACACACTATGAGTTATCCACAGATGAATTGAATGTGCTTCGGAAAGGACTCTCTTTTATACCTAGTAGGTATTCTAATGTTACAGATGTCATATTTGATATTAAAAAAGTTTGTAGAGATTTGACTCTCAAAATGATGTTTAATGGTAATGAGAGATTGCAGATTGATTTTAAAAAAGCCTAGTTCATTTCTGCCACCACTGAATTCTTTGATACATGCCTTTGAATCTATGTGTGTGCAAGATGTTTATTGCTTAAATAAAGGTAATGGGAATAGGACCAAAAGGTACAACCTTGCTAAAACAGAGTTTGATGCTTTAGTAAAGTTACAGAAGAACACTGACTTAGTGATATGACCCGCAGATAAAGGTGGGCCAATAGTAATTATGAACACAGAATGCATACAGATATACAATCAATACTATGCTATCAGACAAGGTGTTTTGTAATAGAATTAGTCATTTGAAAGTGGAAAATATGGTTTTACAAGTGAAAAGACATTGAGATGATTTGCTGCACAGCATGGTTATTTCAAAATAATTATATGATTATTTTGTTACACAATATCCTGTCATTCCATGCATACAAGGACTACCCAAGATACACAAAAGTAGTACCTGTCCTCCAATGAGACCAATTGTGTCGGGTAGGGGGTGGTGCACAGAGTCTGTATCTATATATATTGAGAAGACCCTGAGCCCCATTTTGAACAACATAAGTCAAGTATTAAAAAACACTGAACATTTCCTATGAGATCTCTTTGATTTTATGTCAGATTTAGAAGCTGGGAAGAGTTACACACTTGTTACAATGGATATGGTTCACTGTTTAGGGTGATACCTAATCACATAGGTATTGAAAACACTGAAAAGTTTTTGAGAGTGTATTCTAACAAAAATGAAAGCTTGATTAGACTCTTAAGATAACTGTTGGAAATAGTTCTGCATAACAATGTATTTCTTTCTGAGAGAGATCTATACCTGCAAAACAATGGCATAGCTATGGGCACATCTTGTTCCAGTAGCTACGCCAATGTAGTTATGGTGAACTGGGAATCAGAGCATGTGATACAAGGTCCATTTCGTGAACACATTTGTTTTTTTAGAAGATTTGTGGATGATCTTTTTATTGTGTGGGGTGGGACCATTATTGAGTTGTTGGAATTTATACGTTATGTGAATCAAGAGTACAACGTTTTTGAAATGTACTTATATGTACTCAGACAAAACTATGCATTTCCTGGACACCACAGTATGCATAGATGAAAGTAATAGGATGTACACTAAACAACACAGGAAATCCTGCTACGTCAATCACCTCTTGTCACACGATAGTATGCATCCCCCTTACATCTTTAAAAACTTTGTGAAAAAACAGGTTTTCAGAGCCTCAAGACTAAATGTCAGAGACTCTGATTTTAAGATGCATTTGGATGTCATAAGGGAGGAACTTTTAGGTTCATAGGTTCATAGGTAGGTACTAGGCTATTGGCCCTAGGGCCTATATAAGCCTAGCCAAAAAGGTACCCTGGCTTTCGCCACCCAAGAAAATTATTTTCCTGTGCCCCTGTCGAGCAGAGCCACAGAAGTGATCCCCGGGGTGAATTTCCTATTTTCCATCCAATCATCAAGATTTTTCTTGAAGAGTGCTAATGAGGAGCTCTGTTTGACATAGATAGGTAGGTAGTTTGTTCCAGAGTATGGGAAGTCTCTGGGACAGGAATCTATCCCTCCAGCATGTTCTGTTTATTGTGGTGACAAGGTTTAGGTCCCTAGAGCATGTAGCTAGGGATTGGGATTTCTTTAAGTGGAGCATGTCCAGCAGCTCTGAGACAGGGGGTATGATAAAAAAATATCAGGTAATTTGAATGAGGTAGCCACGCAGAGAGATGCAGCAGCAAAACCTTATTTTTCCAAGCAAAAAGAAGTAGCAAGGAGCAGCAATGGTATCAGGACTCTAAGGGTACCCTTATGCTACTCTACAGATGTGAATAAATATAAGGATATTATTAGGAAGAATTGGGGGATCTTGACCTCTGACAAAGTTTTAAGCACCATCATAGATCCAGAGCCTAGATTTTCACTGAGGAATAATCTGTCACTTAAAAAACAGTTGTGTTATCCCATGAGTAGATCTGAAGGTTCTGGGAGGATAGGCACAGTCCTGTGTGGACATTGTACATTTTGTAATGTAATAGATACAAGGTCTAGGTTTTTACATCCTGATGATAGACAGTTATACAAGTTAAATGTATATGCCACTTGTGACACCAAGCATGTAGTTTATCTTGCATGGTGTCAAAAATGTAAAAAATTTTACATAGGAAAGACCGACAGACCCTTAAAGGATCGAGTAAGGGAACACATGTATCACATAGACAGGGAAGATAGGATTAGTGCATGTATATATATTACCTGATACAGACACAGAACATACCTTCATGTTTCTTATTATAGGAAGAATATACGAGAATGTTAGAGGAGGAGATGTACGCAATGCAACAGAGACCCTTGAAGCAAAATGGATAGTTAAGTTGAGGGCAGACAGTGGACATGGTCTGAATGTCTCTTTAAAGCCAATGTTGAAAAAGAGACCTCTTTTTAGGTAATTCTGTGTCCATAAACACAAATGCACTTATATTTTTCATGTTTTTATATTTGTTTTAAATTAATATGTTTTATTTTAGCTTGTATTACATTCATTTATTGTAAAACAGAAGTAACAGAGATTTTGTGCAATATATGCTGTAGCTTGAAAAATTTGACTTATAAAGTTGTATGTCAGCTGATATTTGAAGTCATGTGACTAGTTTGAATTAACCTATATAAGTGGCTTTAAGGTTTTCATTAGCATCTGATGAAGTGGGATACATACCTACGAAAGCGCTTATGTTGATGTGATTTTATGTGGCCTTTTCTACATTAAAGATTTTTATACCGGAATACCGGAATCCATAGCTTCTTTTACGTCCTTTTTGGTTTTATACAAAGTATAGTAACTGTTTCTAGAAACAGACTTTGGCTCACAATGCTGATGTTGCAACTAAACACCGGAAAAAAATGCCCAATTTATTATATTTAGATTGTATTATATTATCAGAGCAAAACTGCATAGTGGGAGTAAAATAAAAGGCTCTGACACACAAGGTCACATCATTTTGATAACCTTCAAAATTGTCATTATGGTATACTAGAAAGTACCATACATTAACAACTTAGATCGATTATTGTAGATTAGTATAGCAACTAAACACTCTGATGCATTAATGCAGCACATAATATCAAGAAATGATTTTTTTTTTAATTTTTTTAAATTTTTATATTTCAAGGTGGTTTTCCTTTTATTGACCATACCATATCCCCAAACTAGTAACACAAATTATGTCAAATGAACTATGCTCACATTTTGAAAACATCCAAAATGCAATTTGCAGTACATAACATATATAAAACCTGTGCTGTCTTTCCAGAAAACAACTTAGAATAATCACCTGTAATATTGCTGTACAGCAGCAATAAAACAGTTTTTATTGCTTCCTTTATTGTGACCTGGCATATGATGTTTATAGATATAAGTAATACATTTGTTGTTAATATATAATTTACAAGGATGTTTATAACAAGGTAAGGAAGAAATAAACTATAAAACAGGAAGGAATGTTATAATCCACCATTGAAAACTTTTTGCTGAGCAGACAGAATAAATAAAATAAAAACATAATTCTTGCACTCAGGCTAAATGAACGAGTAAACTGACAAAGGGTAGAAAAATAATTTCTAACGCTGTACAATTCAGGCATCTTATTGTAAATAATCTGTACAACAAGCTGAACATGTATGTATAATTTAATTGAGATACTACCACAATGCTTACATGTTAAAATATTTATAAATGCATTTATGTATACTGATTTAAAAGTTATATTTATCCACTATGGAAAGAACCGAAATAAACAAAACATAATTTGCATGTATTTAAACCATATAGTTTGCACAAGTCAGTGATAAAACAGTGAATAATGAAAAACAATTGCCCCAGGATGCAAATGTAAATCAAAAGCTCACATCTCAGTACTTGGATAATGTGGAAACTCCATTGCTCCATGGTTGAGGGTGAGTGGGTAGGTAATGACATTAGGTTCCCCTGGGTAATTCTCATTAAAGGCCAATAATAAACACAATCAGTAAGTGGGAGATCAAGGATGAGTAGGATCAACTGTCAGACATGTCATTCAGTTCTGCCGTGCACAACTGGGATTGTGTATTTAGCTGAAAAAATTGTTGTCTGAAGGCAGTTTTATAGTGAGAGTAATACTAAAACTTGTACTGATCCAAGCTAAAGCATCATAAAGGAATGGTTTCTGCTGACTGCCTAAAGTTCAGCAGTGAGGCATCTTCTGAGATTATGTAGAACCCCCCCCCCCCATCTGGAAGATGTCACTACTGTGTCCATGAGTTAACATAAAGCATTCTACAGAAAAAACATACCCGCATCACCAAATATAAGTAAATAAGGAGACATGTTTAAGTCATGCGTGTACATATGATGCATTGGAATAACTGTGGTCCTTTGTGGGTGAACCTCTGTCAGGCCAAATGTGATCTAAGATGTATGTTCACTGGAGTCTGTGTTTAGCATCACAGTAAGGAAAACCTGATGAGTGAAGTCTGTAGAGCAAAAGTAGCACTGTCTAAAAATACACAACACTTGCAGCTGCAGCTCAATAAACCTATAGGAATATAATGTTTTATATAGTTACTTACACGTGTTTGTGTTTGTTGAGTAAGAATTCTTTTTTTTTGTAAAATAATTTTTATTAATTTTACAAACTTGAAGGATTACAATTCAAATAAAAACAAATGAATAACAAAAGTAAAAAATAACTATTTACAAAAATCCACTGCAATATTAAGTTAATACAAGTTATCAATATTTTTCTAGTAAATCATATCATTTTTGCCAATATTTGTTTGGATGAGTAATATTTGGAGTCCTTATGTTTAAAGTTGAAAGTTCTTTCCTGCATACGCTTTTAGCTAAAATAATAAAATCTTCACAAGACAAAGCAGTTTTACATTTCCAATTTTTTTTGTAATTATTTTCCTAGCCAGTGATAAAATTGACCAAAGGAGAGGCAACTGTGATCTGGGGACAACTTCTAGTACTGGTGCATTAAATAAAATGAGTCAATCAGTTATACAACATTTATCAGTCCATAGTCCTTGAGAAAACTTTATGAATTCATTCCAAAACGATACAACCAACTTACATTTTAAAATCATATGAGCCCAATCTGCCTGTGTGTCACAATTACATCTCCAGCATTTAACTTCCTTTGTTTTATATAGTAATTCAATTTTGTCAGGAGTTAAGAAGGCTCTGTGTATATATTTCCATTTATAAATTATCCAATAAAGAGAGGATGTTGTTTTACAACTTGACTTTAAAATCAATTTCTTATTATCTATTAAGAACTCAAATCTGTATAGTTTTATAGAGTAATTCCAAAGGCTGGAATTTAAATATATAAGTTCCTCTCTTTATGATTTTATAAGCCGCGGTGGTACAATGGTTGCATTGTTGCCTCACAGCAAGAGGATCTCCCATTCGATTCTCAGCTAGTGTGCGGGGAGTGCCTTCTGTGTGGAGTCTGCATGTCCTCCCCGCGATCAGGTGGCCTCCGAAAGACATGCGTGAATGGGTGTGCCTTCTCTGAAGGTTGGGCGTCGGGCTGGCAACTCAGCACCATAAAAATCTATTGCCAATCATTAGCAGACCGGAGTTCCACTGTGGTGACACCTTACCGGGAAAAACCGAAAAGACAAACAAACTGATATATAAGATTTATTGCGGACAGGAATGTGGTTAATGTTTATTAAGAAATCTAAGATTTTAGGTATAACTTTTTCTTTATAATTCATTATTATTTTAAGTTTATCATTTGCATATGTTATGCAACTATGAATGTTTACCCAGTTATCTTTTGTTAAGGAATATTTTGGATGGCGTAGTGGTGCAGTGATAGCGTTGTTGCCTCACAGCAAGAGGTTCTTCTGTTTGATTCTCGGCTGGAATGCCTTTTGTGTGGAGTCTGCATGTCCTCCCTGCATTCATGTGGGTTTCCTCCGGATGCTCCGGTTTCCTCCCACATTACAAAGGCATGCATCTGAAGCCTTTCACCCAGGGCCTCTGCTGAAAACTGGCTTCGTTCCAAGTCGGACTTTCCCAGTTAACAAATGTAAAATAAATTAAACATTTTGAGAAAAGAAATTCAGTGGCATGTAATTTATTTCCATGTAAAAATTGATGCCAATATACTAAACTGATTTCCTGAAATTCCAACATCTTGTTTTTATTACGTGTGTCTAAACAGCCCTTAGTGTTAGGTATGAGAAATACTAAAACAACAAATCTTTAAGTAGATAATTAGTGGCAGTGAATGACTTAAATATATGAATAACATAATCAACTAATGGAATACATGGTATTATTTTTTTTTCATTTGTGAAGAAATGTTTTAAAATCCAAAAAATGTATTGGTACCAAATAAGGTTTGAGGAATTAGGTTATGCTTATTATTTTGAATCAATCGTTCATGTAAGGATTCACATGTTGAATATGTTGAATTTAACCATAACACTATTATATTTATAATAGTAGATTTTGCATATAGTTCAATATTTGGGAAAGCTATCCCTCCATCTTCCCAGCTTTTAGTATGCCAATCAAAAGACACTCTTGGCTTATTAGGATACCAGAGGAATTTTAAAAGGATTGTGTTTAATTTGTTAATTATTTCTAGAGGGAAATATAAAAGTCTGTATATAGAATAAAAGTTTGATTGTATAATCATCTTTATTAAAGTAAGTCTATCCTCCATTGTAAAAAAGGATTTATTCCAGTCCTCTTTTAGTTGTGTAATAATATTCATTAAGTTTGAATAGTTTGCTTGAATTGTATTTTTTATTGTAGTTATAATATCAATTCCAAGATAATTAATATGAGTATTGTTCCAATTGAATTCAGTGAAACTATTTAGGAAATCAGACGTTGTTTTATTAATTAATAAAATTTTTGTTTGGTTTTTATTAAAGCTTAAACCTGAAAGCTTCTCAAAAGGATTTAAGGATGAAATAATTTGTGATAAAGAATATTCTATGTCTCCAGTGGTTATAATATCATCTGTGAATAACTGAATTTTACAGCTAAACTCTTTATCAATTGAAAAACCTTTGATTTTAATATTGGATCTAATATAATTTGTAAGAGGTTCAATTGCTAAAGAAAATAATGAGGATAGAGGGCAACCTTGTTTTGTATCCATTAAAACTTTGAAGGATTTGGATATATAGGTTCATGGGTGTGTACTAGGCTAATGGCCCTAGAGACTTTACAAGCCTAGCCCATAGAAGTGCCCTGGCATCATGCCACCTGATGTTAGTTCCCAGTGCCTCTATCAAATAGAGCCACTGGAGTGATCACCAGGTTGAACTTTTTATTACCCATCCACTACTCAAGATTTCTCTTGAAGAGGGACAGCAAGGTGCTCTGTTTGACATGTATAGGAAGTCTATTTCAGAGCATGGGCAGTCTCTGGGTTATGAACCTGTCCCTCTAGCATATTCTGTTGATTGTGGTAATGAGGTTGAGGTCTCCGGAGCATGAGGTGCAGAGGGATTGGGATTTCTTTAGATGTAGCATTTCTAACAGAGCTGGGTCAGACATGGCTTTGTAAGTCAGACAAAGATCATCTCTGAGTAGGTGATATGAGACAGAAAATAGTTAAGAGTCTTTTGAGTCTGTCCATGTAGGATGTGTTTAATGCCTAGGATGCTCTTTGTGAGGTACTTCTGTGGCCTCTCCAACTGTTGCAGGTATTTAGTGAGGTACATGCAAAATGGGGCATTATACTCAATGATTGGTCTAATGAGGGAAGAGTAGAGAGAGAGAGAGATATGATGACCTCTTTCTTCCTGGATGCAAAACCCTTGGTAATGAGATGTGCCACATAGCAGGACTTTCTGGCCACAGTGGCAATGTGGTGGTTGAAGGAGACATTGCTGTCAACCTGCATCCCCAGATCCATTGTTCAGTGGGCTCCCATCAATGTGGTAATTAGTGGGAACTGAGTTTTTACCAAAGGGGACGATGACACATTTTATGGCATTAAGCTTAAGGCCATGGTTTTGACACCAGTCATTGGTTTAATTGAGGCCTTTCTGTAAGATGCCTGCATCACTTGGGAAGTTAATAATGATTCCCAGCTTGCAGTCATCTGTGAACTTGGTCAGTCAGAGTCTCTTTGTGTTAGCCTGTACTTCTGAGAAGTAGATGCTGAACAGGAGAGGACCCAGGATGGATCCCAGTGGGACTCCACTCATGACTGGTCAGCAGTCTGACTTGGAGTCTGCTACTTTCACACAGTGGGTTCTATCTGAGAGCCAATTTGAAACCTACCTAGTGATATAGGGGTTGATGCCTAGTTTGATGAGTTTATCAATAATTCCTGAGTGAGGAATGGTATCAAAGGCCTTGGCCAGATCAAGGTAGGCTGTATGCACTGTCTTACCTTCATCCACATCCCTGGTGACTGACTGAAAGAAGTCAACCAGGTTGAGCAGGCATGATCTCCCTTTCACAAAGCCAAATTGCATGGGGTCTGGAGTTTGGAGATTTCCTATATCTTTGTTAATCAGGTCCATGATGATGCTCTCCATAGTTTTACATATCAGACTCATCAAGCTAATGTGGAAATAATTCTCAGGGTCTGTAGTTGCTCCACCTTTATGGAGAGTGATGACTGTAGCAGTGTGTCATTTGGTAGGGACAAAGCCTGAGGTGAGGCTGTGACTGAACAGGGCACACAGATGTGGTGCCAGTTCGCTTTGTAGATCATGTAGAACACAACCAGGGATATTATCGGGTCCCATGGAAGCTGTATTCTTGGTCTTGGACAATGCAGCTTTAACCTGTGCTGCAGTAATTCTGGGTGAGTGGCATTCTTCCGTATTGTGATTGATCCTTTGGGGGGGGGGGGTAAAGTTGGCACTGAATCTGTTGGCCAATATGTTAGCAATATTTGTTGGCTCAGTATAGGTGGTACCATTATACAGTAAGTCAGAGCAAATCTGAGTATTGCCATGGATGTTCTTGATATAACTATAGAAGGCTTTGTGTCTGCCGCAATTGTGCCTTCATAGCTAGCTTTAGAGGATTTGGCGAGGGATGTCAGCATTTTGTTGAGGCTAATAAGAGAGTTTTTCCAGCCTATTTTTATTAATGAATAGGAATTACTGTATACATTTGTGAAGAGATTTATAAATAATTCATAAAAATTATACACTTTAAGTATTTTGAATAAATAATACCAGCTACTAGAATCAAATGCTCTACTTATGCCTAAACTGATTATTGTTAGCTATTTTTTCTTTTTATTAGCTAAATCAATTAATGTATTTAATTTGATTATATTATCATGTACATTTCTACCTAAAATAAATTCAGTTTGGTCTTCATTAATTAGTTTTGGCATTATATGATTCAGTCTTTTCACAAAAATAGACATAAATATTTTAGAATCCACATTGAATAAGTTGACTAAGAATTCTGACAGGGTATATCCCATTTTCAGCAGAACCACAGGATTAAAGCTTAATATAAAACATTTATACATGACCAAAAAATAGACAAACCTAGAAATTCTTAAATATGATGATAAGTTAAAAACCTGGCTAAATCAGAATGTATACCCAGACTAACATGTATAAGGTAGAGAAACAGTTATTTTTTTTTTTTTTTCAAAACAGGTTTATTGTTTTAACATACAAAAGAAATATAATAACAATTTTATACAAGTAATTAAAAATAGATATGATTATAACATTCAACAAAACATCTAATGTATTTACAAAGACATCCACTACAATCAGATCAATTAATTAAACTAAAATACCATGCTACTGAAATTAGGATTTTTTTTAACAAATTTTGTAAATTATCCCATACAATATAATAAGATGTTTTTCTAGTTGTTCTTGACTTAATTGTGTTTATTTCCATATGGCACACTATATTCATAACATTTTTAAATTCATTGAACGAAGGAGGTGTATCTGAAATCCAATTTCTGGTTATTATTTTCCTAGCCACTGCTAGAATAGACCATAACAAGGGAAGCTTAACCTTTTTAACACTTTGAGGTACAGGTGTATTGAATAATATAAGAGATTTAGAAATAATGAAATTATCTGTAAAAAGAGCCTGCAAAAATTCATTAACTGACTTCCAGTATTCTTTCAATTGTATACAGTCATAAAACATATGAGCCCAGTCAGAATTAATTTCTACATTACATCTCTTACATAGATTATCTTTATTATTTATTTTATTCATCATCAAAGGTGTATAAAAAGATCTATGTAAAAATTTCCATGTATAAAGTCTCCAGACAATGGAAGACGTAGTTCTATAGGCAGATTCCAATATATATTGTTTATCTTGTTGATTTGGTGGGTCCCCATTAATAGAAGTGAAATAATTCCAGTATGTATCTACACTGTAAAAAGTTTCTTGTCTGATAATTTTATGTATGTATGAAAGTTTACCTTTATCAGAAACTTTATGTTGTAAATTTAATATCAAGTAATCAATCAGTGTTGGAATAGATTATTTAACTGTTATAGACATTAGATCTATTCTATCAATGAGATGTTGTCTAAAGGTCTGAACCTCTAACCAGCAAGTTTCTCTTAGATCAAATTCTTGTTTTAAGAAATCTAGATTTTTAACTTTATTATCAGATATCAACTGATACCAGTACTTTAGATCATTATCTATAGCTAAATGAGTTCCTTCAGAAGTAGATGACAAAAGCATACCCTGAGTATACATTATAGGAAATACAATAAAATTCCATTCCCTATACTTAGGGTGCATGAATATAAAGTTACGATAGCTAATAATAATATTTAATGGGTAACAGACCATATGATTAGGTGTAATAGGTGAAGTACAAAATTCCTTTAGTAACCATAACATGGAGTTATTTACAATCATATTTTTATGTGTTAAGGAGATTTTCATGAAGTGCATACTAATTAGCTCCCAATATTCTTTCCATTTTGCGACATATGACTGATCTATTAATAAAGTAATAACTTTCACAATAGAAGAGATAGTATATAAATTAAAGTCTGGAAAAGAAATACCCCCTTGAGACCAGCTATTAGTATGTTTCTTTAATGCAATCCTAGGTCTATTAGGTGCCCATAGGAAATTTAACATTAGTGTATTCAGTTTCTTGATAATTATTTTTGTAGGTGGAAGTATCATTGATTGTATTAAGTATAAAATCTTGGGGAATATTATCATTTTAATAATTGTAAGTCTCTCCTCCATAGTAAAAACATATTATTCCAGGTATTAAAAAGATTTTGTATATTAAGAAAACAGGTATTATAATTATTATATATAATAGATTTAATATCTTTAGATAGTATTATACCTAAATAAGTTATCTGACCTGAATTGGGTACATATTTAGTAAAATCACTAATGAGAATATTTTTCGTGTATATATAGGTAGTATTTTAGTTTTTTCTTCATTGAATATTAAACCAGAAATACTTTTAAAATTCATCATTTTATCAAATAGAGACTGCATAGAAGAATTAGATCCTGCTGATGTAATTAGAACATCATCTGCAAAAAGTTGAATTTTGAATGTTGTATTTTCATCTATTTCAAAACCCTCTATGTCAGTACTGTTTCTGATCAAATTAGCCCAAGGCTCCACTACTAAAGTGAATAATAGTGGAGAAAGTGGACATCATTGTTTTGTACCTTTAAGAATGGGTATTTTTTGTGAAACATATGTTCCTACCTTAATATAAGCCAATGTTCCTTTGTATAAATCCTCAATTAGATTTACAAATGCATCTGAGAAGTTTGTGCACTTCAGTAAGGTAAACAGATAGTCCCAACTTACTGAATCAAATGCTGAACTTATATCAAGACTAATAAGTGTTAAATCTTTCTTTTTCCTATTTGCAAAATCAATTAATGTTAAAGTTCTTCTTATATTATCAAAAGTATTTCTATTTACAATGAAGCCTGTCTGATCTATATATATAATGCCGGGAATGATTGTCTTCAATCTATCAGCAAAAATACTCATAAACATTTTATAATCAACATTAAGTAATGAGATGGGCTGATATGAAGTACATCTAGTTGGATCTTTATTAGGTTTTAAAATTGGCGAAATAAATGTATATTGCCAAGATGGGGGGGGGGTTATTAACTCAGTTTGGGCCAAAATAAAAACATTATGTATTAATGAATATGTACTTTTAGAAAGGATTTTATATATCTCTGGTATAATACCATCATTACCCGGTGCTTTGTTTGATTTAAGCTTATTTATTTGTGTAATAACCTCTGTATATGAAATGAGAAACAGTTATTGATGGAATGTTGGAATGTCCTTTTGTTACTGAACACAGACACACTCACAGTTAACATATACACACACACACACACACACACACACACACACACACACACACACACACACACACACACACAAACACACATGCGCGTGCACACACACACACACACACACACACACACACACACACACACACACACACGCACACACTCTCACACTAACATATGCAGTCCATATACATACTTGTGGGCAGTTTTGGAGGATCACCAATTCAACTACAGAATATTGTGGTGTTGTGGAAGTAAACCACACCTGGAAAAATACAAAGCACACAGTTGGCATGTATACATTGCACAGAAGTCTCTGAATACAGAAGCTGAACCAGAGAAATGAGTTCTGTGAGACGACAGTGCTAACTACTATACTGTCCATCAGTATTACAAAAATGCAGTATAATAAGCACAAGTCAACAAGACATTGTATTCTAGTAATGCCGGACAGTGACTCTGAATATGTGCAATATTATATTACACAGCAAATGTAAATACACATCTATAAACACTGATTATTATCAGATCCACAGGTAATAGTTTACAGTCCAGACCAGAGTGGCTGAACACTACAAAAATATTAGAAACGGTGAGCTAGTGAGTAATTCAAATAATGCTACTGTCAAAATCATAATGCTGAATTGGCTGAAGATGAGTGTAGAAGGATCCCCATCACATGATCAAAATTCCAAATTTTGAAATTCATATGGTCAAGACCACATGATCAAAGTGTGAAACTTCAAACGTTTTGAATGGAGATCACAGTACAAAGCAGATCGGTAAATTTACCCTTTTCCTCACTGTAGTGCAATCTCGGAGTTGGTATATTTAATGTTCTGGGTGTGTGGGAGGTGCAGCGGGGCTTGCTTCCGGGTCTATATTATAAGCACAAATGCTTAGCTGTCGAATATAGCATGATCGACACCCATTAAGTGAACGCACAATTCACTGAAACCTCAAAACGTGAAAATACCCATCACCAAATTGTTTTGTTTGGCCAACACCATTTCACTCAGTAATGAAAACAAAACATACTTAAACTGCTCACTACATACTACCCACTCAAACAAAATAAATAAACCACATACAAAAACTAACCTAAACCCTACTTCTAAACCTACACTAACCCTTACATACATTACTATCTATGCACTTACCTTAACCTGCACCCTAACCCTAAGGTTCGTAACTATCGCACACTTACCTTATGGAGCTATACCACAGAAGGGACAACTATGCCAATAAGGGATTTCGAATTTTGCTGTTTCCGGCAATCAGTGTACTCGCAGTTCACTTAATAGGTGTCAGTCATGCCATATTCGACAACCTAAGCGTTCAAGCTTGCAATATAGACCCTTGCCTCCCACCCTGCAAAAACGTAAAAAAAAAGAAACTTTTTGTTTTTATTATTTTTTTAATGTTTGAATTTCCAAACATTCGATCATATTGTACCAACCATATGATTTTCTATTTTTCAAAACTTTGATCATCTGATAGGGATCTGTGCAGAGGGCTTCCTTATGTGAGCACCTAAATATGAGCTAACAAATAGTAAATCATTAAGATTCAACATAGGCAAGTACTAAGTCACCAAAGAGTTTGAATGTGAAGAAGGTCTTGGTAAGGGGATAAGTCTGTAGAGTATTGGTTATGAATGAACATTGGCTCAGTGGTAAAACTAAAAGTGATCACCAAAGCACAACAACACCAGTAAATGCAAAAAAATGCAATGTAAGGTGAAACAATGAAGCCACAGAGGGAGATTTAAACCAACAAGTTTATTCTGCTATAACATTAACGTTGTTGTCACAATACGTTTTTGTTTAAAGCTACTTCGTCAGATGTAGGAGTGCAATACCTTTTATTTACTTCGTCAGATGTGGGGATGATCTGGATGCTGCGCTGATCTTTGTTAAAAATCATAAGATCCTTACATAGGAGAATGGGTCAGAGGTTGCAGCAGCAGCAGTTGGAAACGGATGAGAAATCATCAAGAAGAGATAGACCAGAGAGGCTACAAGACCAGTAAGGAACATTTGAAAATCTTTTAATTATGTAAGGATCTTATGATTTTTAACAAAGATCAGTGCAGCATCCAGATCATCAAACAACTTGGGACTCTCTGAGGTGAAAATCTTGAGCTTTGCAGGAAATAAAAGGTATTGCACGCCCACATCTGGCAAAGTAACTTTAAATGAAAACGTATTGTGACAATGAATTGTGTCAACGTTAATGTTATAGCAGAATAAACTTGTTAGTTTGAATCTCCCTCCGTGGATTCATTGTTTCGCCTTACATCGCATTTTCTTGCATTCAGTGGTAAAACTTATACATTCCAGATGTGTGGTCTCTGGTTCAATCCTCACTTTTAGTTACTATTTATTTGATGTTTGCATGTTCTCCCCATGGTTTTCTATGGGCAAGCTTTTTTTTTTACCCCAAAACATTCAGGTTGATTGACTATACTAAATTGTCAGCATTTTATCTCTTTCTCTCTCTCTCTCTCTCTATATATATATATATATATATATATATATATATATATATATATATATATATATATATATATATATATATATATATATATATATATATCTTTTTCTTCTTCTTCTTTCGGCTGCTCCCGTTAGGGGTGTCCACAGCAGATCAACTGTTTCCATTTCTTCCTGTCCTCTGCATCTTGCTCTGTCACACCAACCACATGCATGTCCTCTCTCACCACATCCATAAACCTTATCTTAGGTCTTCCTCTTTTCCTGTTACCTGGCAGCTTCATCCTTAGCATCTTTTTCCCAATATACTCTGCATCTCTCCTCAGCACATGTCCAAACCAACATAATCTTGCCTCTCTGGCTTTGTCTCCAAACCTTCCAACCTGGGATGACCAAACCCAGACCGAAACACTAAAGGTGGAGGCATGTCCATATTCATTAAGGATATCCACACCTCCAAGCTAGTTGCTCAGCATAATGCATCCAAGATTATCCAAGTTCAACTAACTCTGGGCAAATCCGCAATCCAGATTGTAGCTTGCTACAGATCCCCCACCATGCCCCAGGATTCCAACTCCTCTTTTCTTGATACACTGGAAAATATTAAGGTACAACCCAACACTCTAATAATGGGTGATTTCAACTACCCTACCATTAACTGGGAAAACTACTCATGTACCAACTCTTTTGCTCAACGTTTTCTGGAAATCATCAATTCCAATGCTTTGGATCAACTTATCCACAGCCCCACCAGAGGCAGCAGTATCCTAGACCTGGTCATCACCAACATGGGTGACTGGTGTTCCACACCAAATGTCAGCTCCTCGTTGAACAGATCCGACCACAAGCTAATCACCCTAGTCATCCACATCCCGCTCCCACCCCTCATTAGGAAAACAATCGTAAAAAATTTCTCCAAAGCCAACTTCACGCTTCTTAAGACAGAAGTGGTAAACTTCATGGCAGATGGACAATAGAGGTACGACTGCTGAATCCTACACAAATGCACTTTATAAGCACTTACATGAGTGCATGGATCATGCTATCCCTAACAGAACCAAGATGCTATCCTCCAAAAAAGGAAGCCAATCTGGTGGTCTTCTGCCATAAACAAACTCTACAACAGAAGAAAGAAACTGTTGCAAAAAGCAGTAAAATCCCATGATTGGAGGAACTCCCTGGGCAGCCTCAGTAAGAAGCTGCGATCCCTCATAAAATCCTCCAAAGCTAGTTATGAAAACAAAATTGCCACTGATTCTAAAGACAACCACAAAGCATTCTATAGCTATGTTAAAAATCTCAATGGCAACACTCAGATCTGCTCTGTTACAGCACAATGACACTAAATATACAGAACCAACTGATATTGCCAGCATCCTGGCAGATAGGTTCAGTGCTAACTTTACCCCCCTCTCACCCCCTAAAGGTCCCATCTTTATACCAGAAGAAGGCAAAGTTCCTGTAATCACGGCTGCTCAGGTAAAAACTTCACTCTCCAAAGCCAAGAACACAGCGTCCATGGGATCTGAGAACATCCCAGGCTGCCTTCTATATGAACTACAGAATGAACTGGCACCCCACCTAAGTACCATGTTCAATCATAGCCTCACCTCAGGCTTTGTGCCCATTGAATGGTGCACAGCAACAGTTATCCCACTCCACAATGTGGTGGCCACAACAGACCCCGGGAACTACCGCCCCATTAGCATGATGAGCCTCGTCTGCAAGGCCATGGAACGTATCATCATGGAACTCATAAACAAAGACATTGGAGATCTTCAAACCCTAGACCCCACACAGTTTGGATTTGTAAAAGGCAGATCATTTCTCCTAAACCTGATAGACTTCTTTGAAGTAGTCACCAAGGCCATGGATGAGGGTAAGGTGGTTCACACAGCCTATCTAGATCTCGCCAAGGCATTCGACACCACCCCCCACTCTGGAATTATAGATAAACTCACTAAACTAGGTATAAATCCCTATGTCACAAGATGGGTTGCCAACTGGCTTACTGAAAGAACCCACACTGTGAAAGTAACAGACTCCAAATCAGACCTCAGACCAGTGACAAGTGGAGTACCACAGGGTTCAGTCCTGGGTCCTCTCCTGTTTGATATCTACTTCTCCGAAGTACAGGCTAACACAGAAGGTCTTTGGCTAACTAAATTCGCAGATGACTGCAAACTAGGAGCCATAATTGAAACTCCTAACGATGTGGACATCCTACAAAAGAGCCTCACTGAGACAGATGCCTGGTGTCAAAGACATGGTCTCAAGCTCAATGCCAAAAAGTGCATTGTCATCCCCTTTGGTAAATATTCTGTACCCATGAACTACCACATAGGCGGTAGTCTACTTAACACCGAAAGTGTGATAAGAGACCTTGGGACACAGGTGGACAGTAGTCTCTCCTTTGATAATCACATCGCCAAAGTGGTCAGGAAATCCTTCTACGTGGCACACCTCATCACAAAAGGTTTCTTATCCAGAAAAAAAGAGGTCATTGTTCCCCTCTACTCATCACTCATTAGACCCATTATAGAGTACAATGCCCCTTTTGGTATGTACCTCACAAGACATCTACAACAACTGGAAAGGCCGCAAAAATACCTCACAAAGAGGATTACTGGCCTCAAACAGATGCCTTACGCAGACCGTCTCAAAAAACTCCAGCTTTACTCCGTCGCATATCGCCTATTCAGAGGTGATCTCTGCCTAACATATAAAGCTATCTCAAACCCAGAGCTGTTGGACATGCTCCACTTAAAGAAATCCCAATCCCTCTGAGCTACACGCTCTAGGGACCTAAACCTTGTCACCACAATAAATAGAACATGCTGGAGGGATAGATTCCTGTCCCAGAGACTTCTCATACTCTGAAACAGACTACCTATCTATGTGAAACAGAGCTCCTCATTAGCACTCTTCAAGAAAAATCTTGATGATTGGATGAGTAATAGGAAATTCACCCCGGGGATCACTTCTGTGGTTCTGCTTGACAGGGGCACAGGAAAATAATTTTCTTGGGTGGCGAAAGCCAGGGTACATCTTTGGCTAGGCTTGTATAGGCCCTAGGGCCAATAGCCTAGTACCTACCTATGAACCTATGAACCTATATACTTATTCCTGATCCTGTCCATCCTCATCACACCCAGTGCAAATCTTAACATCTTCAGCTCTGCCACATCAAGCTCTGACTCCTGCCTTTTTGTCAAAGCCACTGTCTCCAACCCATATAACATAGCTGGTCTCACTACCCTCTTGTAGACCTTCCCTTTCACTCTTACTGGTACTCATCTGTCGCAAATCACTCCTGACACTCTTCTCCACCCACTGAATCCTGCCTGTACTCTTCTTCACCTCTCTTCCACACTCACCATTACTCTGAACTGTTGATCCCAAGTATTTAAACTCATCTACCTTCGCCACCTCTACTCCCTGCATCCTCACCATTCCTCTATCCTTCCTCTCATTCACACACATATATTCTGTCTTAGTCCTGCTGACCTTCATTCCTCTTCTCTCTTGAGCATATCTCCACCTCTCCAGGGTCTCCTCCACCTGTTCCCTACTCTCACTACAGATCACAATGTCATCTGCAAACATCATAGTCCACGGGGACTCCTGTCTGATCTCGTCTGTCAACCTGTCCATCACCATTGCAAATAAGAAAGGGCTCAGATCTGATCCCTGATGTAATCTCACCTCCACCTTAAATGCATCCGTCACTCCCACTGCAGACCTCACCACTGTCACACTGCCCTCGTACATATCCTGTACCACTCTTACATACTTCTCTGACACTCCCGACTTCCTCATACAATATCACAACTCCTCTCTAGGCATCCTGTCATACATTTTCTCTAAATCCACAAAGACAAAATGCAACTCCTTCTCACCTTCTCTGTACTTCTCCATCAACACTCAAAGCATCAACACTCAAAGGAGCAAAGATTTCAATAGCAAATTCCTACCTTATCTCCACCCTACTTTATGCCTTTCGAATATCTACCAACCTAAGGCAATGCGATCTAAACAAGCTAGAGACCTGCTACAACAAAATCACCAAATTTGCCACAGGGGCATCCTAAAGTAGTCACCACTGTCTCTCACTTGCTGAACTGGGCTGGCTTGAACTCCCCTCACCTCCTTCAATGGTATCAACTATTACTCATCCACAAACTAGTAAACCATCCACTAAATGTTAAATCCCTCCAGAATCTACTCCAACCCTATCGCACCACCAGACCACTAAGATCCAGGAACAAAAATCACTTGCAGATCACTAAAGCCAATAACTCTGCTGGTGAAGCACTATTCTCTTGCGCCATAGCCAAATTATGGAACTCTCTCCCACCCACAATTACCTCCATACCATCATGCACCCACTTCAAAACTTTACCAAAAGCACACCTAAAAACATGCTGGCTATGACCTTGCAACTCCCACTCTAATGTCACCCACCCCATCCAACTACTACCTTTCTTTCTACCCCACTAACTACCTTGATTATAGCAAGCTCAGATGCTCATAAGCCTAGTACTTTTTATGCAGCAGGAACTTCTTACTGTAACATTTGTTAATGTCTGTTATGTACTTTGCAGATAAAGATTCTAGTTGTCCACTGATGTACTATGTTCTTCATCTGTAAATATGTTTGTAATTAATTGCTATGTTAAATTGTTAATCGCTACGTAATCCAATGTAACTACTGTCTGTTTATTTTAACTGTGGAGCTTTTCTCCCCAGGCCTCCACTGAAAATGGACCTACATCCAGTCGGACACTCCTGGTCAGCAAATGTAAATAAATAAATAAAATAAATAAATAAATAACACTCTCAGAGCAAACATCGCATCTGTAGTGCTCTTTCCTGGCATGAAACCATACTGCTGATCACTAATCATCACCTCCCTTCTTAACCTAGCTTCCACGACTCTTTCCATAACTTCATGCTGTGACTGATCAATTTAATCCCTCTGTAGTTACTACAGCTCTGCACATCACCCTTATTCTTAAAAATCAGTACCAAAACACTTTTTCTCCATTCCTCAGGCATTCTCTCACTTTCCAAGATTTCATTAAACAATCTAGTTAAAAACTCCACTGCCATTTCACCTAAACACCTCCATGCTTCCACAGGTATGTCATCTGGACCAACAGCCTTTCCGTTCTTCATCCTCTTCATAGCTATCTTACTTCCTCCTTGCTAATCCATTGTACTTCATGATTCACTATCCCCACATCATCCAACCTTCTCTTCCTCTCATTCTCTTCATTCATCAGCCCCTCAAAGTACTCTTTCCATCTGCTCAACACACTCTCCTCGCTTGTGAGTACGTTTCCCTCATTATCCTTTATCACCCTTACCTGCTGCACATCTTTACTATCTCGGTCCCTCTGTCTAGCCAATTGGTACAGGTCCTTTTCTCCCTCCTTAGTGTCTAACCTTTTATACAACTCTTCATACGCCTATGCATCCCCTTATTTTCATGAGACGAAAATCCTGAAAACAAAATACCCAAATGAATTTTTCCCAGGGCAAGTAAACACTTGCCCAACATGCCCTTTTTTACACTGTAGTGTGATACTGGAGTTTGTCTATATAGCTGGGGGGGGGGGGCATAGCCCCCACCTAGGTGGGTTTCATTTACTCCAGTGTGTGTTTTGTTGAAGTTTGGGCAAGTGTTTACTTGTCCTTGGGAAAAAATCATCATTCAGGTATTTGCTTTCCTGATTTTCATCTCACAAAAATGAAATTCGATGATATGG
The DNA here is from genome assembly GCF_019279795.1 of Protopterus annectens. Lineage (NCBI taxonomy): Eukaryota > Metazoa > Chordata > Ceratodontiformes > Protopteridae > Protopterus > Protopterus annectens. Next base: position 1,713,284,677 of record NC_056732.1, read on the forward strand.
CTGCTCAACTATTAGAAGCATATACGTATATATATATATATATATATATATATATATATATATATATATATATATATTAATATTACGTTTACTCATGACCTTGTGGCCTTGATTATAGCTGAAAAGGGTCCCTGGACCAGTCCTTATGAATGAATACCATATGAATGAATACCATTCCAAAAATACTTGAATAGCAGGACATTTAACGAATATAAAATGGATTGTGCAATTTTAGGTGCACTATTGATACTGGCTGCTATATTTCAATGTTTTATATAGGACAAGCTAAAAGCCTCAATTTAGGCTTTCAAATAGCTTGCCTTTCATCATTGCTGAATGATATACCCTGTTACCTAAGCCAAATGTCAAATCTATTCTTACAAGACCTCAAACTGTCGGCTTTCTTATTGCAATATGAAGTGAATTCCACATAAATCCTGCTCTACAATGAAAGCTGCTCTTTTTAATTCTTGTTGCATAACTGAGAACCATAACAAAATTCTTTTATGTTCAATGTAGCAATTGAAAG
>NC_056732.1:1713290205-1713317705 GCF_019279795.1 Protopterus annectens
TTGCTATTAACTTGGGTCCCCAGGTCCCTAATTACTTCTTCTGTACTTAATGGATTACCACCTATGCGGTAATTTGTGGGCACTTTGTTTTTGCCAAAGGGGATGACTATACACTTTTTGGCGTTTAGCTTGAGGCCATGGCTCTGGCACCAGTTGTCTGTTTCTATGAGGTCCTTTTGGAGGATGCTTGTGTCTGCTGGAGAGTCGATTATGGCGCCCAGTTTGCAGTCATCTGCAAACTTGGTCAGCCACAGTCCTTCCATGTTGGCCTGTGCCTCCGAGAAATATATACCGAACAAGAGAGGTCCCAGGACTGAGCCTTGTGGGATGCCACTTGTAACTGGTTTGGAGTCTGACATGGCTCCAGCAATTCTAACCATGTGGGTTCTGTCCTTGAGCCAGTTTGCAACCCATCTAGTGATATAGGGGATTATATTTTAGCTGGTGAGCTTATCTATAATGCCCGAGTGGGGTATTGTATCGAAGGCTTTTGCGAGGTCCAGGTAGGCTGTGTGGACCACCTTCCCCTCGTCAATGGCCTTGGTGACTGTTTCAAAGAAATCGACCAGGTTTAAGAGGCAGGATCTGCCCTTAACAAAGCCGAACTGGGTAGGATCCATTTTCTGTAGGTCCATGATGATCCTTTCCATAGCTTTGCAGACCAAGCTAGTCAGGCTTATGGGGCGATAGTTTCCAGGATCCGTTGAGGCACCTCCTTTGTGGAGAGGGACCACTGTTGCTGTACGCCACTCTTTGGGTACATATCCTGTAGTAAGGCTGAGATTGTACAGTAGTTTTATGTTTGGATTTAGCTCTTCTTGGAGTTCATGTAGGACGCAGCCTGGGACACCATCTGGTCCCATCGATGCTGTGTTTTTTGCTTTGGAGAGGGCGGCTCTTACCTGAGCATCTGAGATGTCAGGGGGGCAGCACTCTGCTGGGATAGATATTTTCCCTTTTGGTGGGGAGGGGGGGGAGAAGTTTGCACTGAACCTGTCAGCTAGCATGTTGGCAATGTCTGTGGGTTCGGTGTATTTTTTGTCATTTTGGACTAATTCTGAGCATATCTGGGAATTCCCACCCAGGTTACTAACATAACTAAAGAAAGCCTTGTGATTATCCTTAGTGTCCTGTGCAATTTTTCTCTCGAAGCTGGCCTTAGACGATTTTATGAGTGCCCGTTGTTTTTTGCTAATACTGATCAGAGATGCCTTCCCTTTTTGGGATTTTGCTCTATCATGTAGTAGCTTCCTCCTTCTATTGTATAGTTTGTTTATGGCTGGGGTCCACCAGACAGGACGTCTGCCTTTGGAGGATTGGGTCTTGGTTTTATTTGGGATTGCATGATCCATGCATTTCTGAAGGTGTTCATAGAATGCGTTTATAAAGGATTCTGCGGTCTGGGCCGTATTTTCCACAGGCCCGGGGGCTTTGAAGGATTCCACCTCGGTTTTGAGGAGTGTGAAATTTGCTTTACAGAAGTTTTTCACTGTGGTTTTCTGGGCAGGGTGTGGGGTCGGGATGTAAATATCCAGTGAGATTAGTTTATGGTCTGATCTTACCAGTGAGGGATACACTTCTGGTCTGGAGCATAAAGTCCCCATGTTGGTGATGATCAGGTCTAGTATGTTTTCCCCTCTTGTGGGAGTGGTAACAAGTTGTTCCATAGCATTTGAGTTTATAAATTTTAGGAACCTTTGGGCTAGGGTGTTGGAGCTAGAGTAATGCTCCCAGTCTATGTTTGGGTAGTTGAAGTCGCCCAATATAATGGTGTTTGGAGAGACCTTCATATTTTCCAGTGTTCTCAGGAAGGCCGAGTGGGGTTCCTGGGTTTGGGAGGGTGGTCTGTAGCAGGCTATAAACTGGAAGGCAGTTTTCCCCACTGTTAGTTGCACATGGATAGTCTCTGATGCTTCGTGCTGTGCCACCAACCTGGAGGTGTGGGTATCTTTGAAGAATATTGATACTCCCCCTCCTTTTGTGGTTCAGTCCAAGTTTTGGGGTCGAAAAGCATGGTATGAGGTATAACCTGGCAGTGCTGGGGTGCTCTCGGGAGTCCTGAACCAGGTTTCTGTTACTGCACAGATATCGATGTTCTCCATGCTAAGGAGAGTTTCGTGTGCGTGCATCTTGAGGTTTAGACGTCTGGCATTGAGTAGCATTACTGTTAGTTTCTTATCCCTTGTGATACCTATGGAGGTGGGTTTGTCTTTTGAGCCTTGCCTAAAAAAGGCACTATGGGGGTAGCAAGAGCCTTTGCCAATATCCGAAAGCCCAAGGGTGACAGGTGCAAGCCGTCCCTAGCGAAGCATCGTGGCTTGTCGAGCATGTCATCCCAGGCTGACAGGCATTGGATCCCCTTTGAATGACACCAATACTTAAGCCAATTGTTAAATACTGAGCACGTGCAGGCAGCAGTGCCATTTTGAGAGAACAGCCAGAGTATTAACATGTATGAGTGCAATAGTCAGTCTGTTTATAAGTTTATTTAAGTTTAAGTTACAAAGCCTCATTCCTGATATGTTTGTGTGTAAAGGCTGCTTGAACTGAACCCATAACTGTTTGTTTTATCCTGATGGGACGAGTGACATAGTGTCAGAAGTGGGATTAAGAGTGCAACTTCTTCAAGCCATGAGGTGCAGAGTTGAAGGTGAAGGTATATTGAGCAGGTTTGGTGAAAACAGTGCTCAAATGATCAAAAAGGGCCAGAAACAAACTAAAGTTAACCAAAACTTGCACGAATGGTTTATTTTACAAAGAAAATGAAACAGAGCATTTGTAAGGTACAAAAAGCATTATTAATCAAACAAGTAGCACAAAACGTGTTTTTAATCAAACAAAAGCACAAAATACATTATTAATTAAGCAACATGATCAAAACAATGATATTTATAAAACTAGCAGAAATATTCATATGGGGCTCAGAATTACCTTTGGTTTGCATATTGAGCATGTTTAAAGTAAAACAGGCACAATCAAAGTATAATGAGCATTATAAGAGATTAAAAAGGGTATAATGAGTACAATAAAGGGCAAAATAAGCTTAAATAGCAAGGTGACCACATGTTTTTTAGTAGAAGACATAAACTACTGTTTCTCATCGGCTGAAGCTATTCAAAGCATAACTAGAGTTGTTCAAAGTATCTCAGAGTGTGCAAAGTGTTTGCAGAGTCTGTGCTTTATTACGGTGCAATTATTTCAAAGCGTTTGCTGTGTGCAAAGTATCGTTATTGCAAAGTGCAGTCAAAGTATAGCCATTTCAAAGAGTTTCTTGTGCTGTATACAATTTATTTGCAGAATGCCACCATTTCAAAGTGTATCTTACAGTGTACAGTATAGTGGGTATACCTAAAATCCACAAAAGTATTATTAAGCCACCCTTCTGCCCCATCATGTCAGGTAGCCGTTCCAAAGTGTACCTGTTAGGTTTGGTTATACATAGATGACTAAAACCGATTTATACTAATATATCACACTTGATTAGAGATTCCTGGGCATTTTTGGCAAATTTAACCACTAGTATATGGAAAGAGAATTAAATTTTTATTACCATAGACATCATAGATCTATTTTCTTGCATACCCAAACATCAGGGTTTAGATTATTCTATAATAGTTTAAGAAAATGTTCTAATTTGGATTGGGATAAAATAAGTTTAATTATGGAATTGATGTCTATGGTATTAAATGTGAATGTGTTCGTGCTTTTTATGGTCCATTAAAAGAAGATTTTTTGTTTACTTCGTGCATTGGCATCTGTTACGTGTGCTTATACATCTGTTACCTATCAGTAGTTTCAGCTTTGTGTTTTGGGACTTTTTACATTGTTGCAAGCTGTTTCTTTTGTTTTTTTTTTTTGTTTTTTTACACTCTACAGAGTTATTTCACAAGGTACAGCCATTTTGAAAACTTCCTGTGCTGTGTACATTTTATTTGCAAAGTGAATTCATTTGAAAGTGTTTCTTGCTCTGAGCTTCTTCTGCTGTGTAATGTTTATTAGCAAAGTACAGTCATTTCAAAGTATTTCTTACACTGATAAGGTGTGATTTTGCAAAGTACAGTGATTTTGAAGTATTCTTGTGGTAGGAAGACTTATTTACATACATACATACATACATACAAATGTTTCAAGCATGGGCATTAATGCCCTTTTAGCTTGCCAATATGCCAAAACACTTGTTCCCATAATAAATGTCCAGGCTGTTCTTAAAAATATCTAAACTAGTACTTGTTTTAATGTAATTTGGTAGTCTGTTCCAAACATCAGCTACTCTGTCAGAGAACCAATTAGTACACTTCTCATTCCTACAGAATCTTCTACAGAGGTTATCTGATGATTCTCTAGTACTTTTTGATAACCCCAAACATTACAAACATTTCCAGAGGTAGTTGCCTCTAAATGCCCTATATACATGAATAGGATATCCTCTTAAATATCTGTAAGAGACACTGTACAAGTTCAGATATTTTAGTCTTTCATAATAACTTAGATTTTCACATCCATGGATGCCCTTGCTATATTTCCACTGTACTCTTTCCAGTTTATTCATGCTTGTTTTCTTATAGGGTTTCCATAATGTTATTCCATACTCAAGTTTGGGTCTAATGTAACTAACAAACAAATGACTTCATTTTTTTTGATTTCCTAGACTTTATATTTATACAACCTATACTTCTATAACTATCATTAGCCAACTGGTTGATATGATTAGAAAAACTCATAGCTAAATCTACCCATATACCCAGGTCCTTAAATGAGTCTGCAATTCAATCACTGTGTGCTGTATTAAATACTCACCTTCCAGTTTGTTGTTGTTTGTCTTTCGGCTTTTCCCAGTTAGGGGTCGCCACAGCGGAACTCTGGACCTCTAATGATTGGCAGTAGATTTTCATGAATGCCGAGGTGCCAGCTCACCATTCAACCTTCAACTAAGGCATGCCTATTTACGCATGTCTTTTGAACGCCGCGGGGAGGACATGCAGACTCCACACAGAAAATATTCACCTTTCAGTTTATGTCTCCCAAATCTCATATGCTTAGTTTTTGATGTATTTATCAACATATTATTCTCCTGTGCCCAAATGGTCAATTTATTCAAATTATTTTGCAGACATGCCTTATCTATAACACTGGTAATCATTTTACCCAATTTCAGGTCATCAGCATATAGACTGTAGAACACCTCAGATGAAAAAGTAAGGTCTAAAAGATACAATCTAAACAAGTAAGGACCTAGGACAGAGCCCTGTATGACACCTTGACTGTAACCAAAGATTTCACCTGTCCAACTGGTGTGTGATACTTGCCATGTCCTATTTGTAAGCCATGCAGCTATCCATCTTATCAACAGTACATCAATACCTAGTTGTACTAATTTATTGATCAGTTATTTGGCAAAGTGCAGTTATTTCAAAGAGTATGTTGTGCTATTGGGCATAATTACAAGTTCTGGCATAAAATTCTGTCATATATGTGCATGTTGGTACATAATTTCAAGTACCTTCACTACTGTGTGTTGATATGGCAGAGGCATTTCACAGACCTAATCCACTTGTGTTTGATCATACTATTGCAGAGAATTGGAGAGTATTTGAGCAGGAATATGATATTTTCATACAAGCAGCTTTTTCTGATAATGATGCACATACAAAGGCATTCATTTTGCTTAACCTAGCTGGGCTAGAGGCCATTGAGAGAGAGGGTATTCATTTGTGTATGCACCAGCAGTATATGCAGGATAGGGGGGAAACTGCCATATTGTTGTACTGGCTGTATCAAGGGAAGATCTTGAGTGCTTGAAACATAAATTTAGAGAAATGTGCAACTACCAGACAAATGTTACATTAGAGAGGCACCTATTTTATGCAGGAGACCAACAGCCAGGTGAAACTTTTGCAGCTTATATCACTGACTTGAGAAATAAGGCTAAAATGTGCAGATTTGGTGATTTGAAAGATAAGTTAATAAAGAACAGGCTTGTGTGTGGTGTTAATAATGCTGGAGTGAGAAAGATTTTGCTTCATGACAGTGATTTAACATTGAGCAAAGCCATAGAGATTTTTCAAATCCATGAGCTCACAGAAAGGCACACAAATATACTTACAAGTGATAAGAGCTTAGTTTCAGCAGCCTCTAGAGCAAGAGTAGACAGCATGCAGCACATGGCTAGCAGAAGCAGGCCTAAGCACATGACAGCTGTAACCCCTGTGGGATTTCCAAGGAGGACCTGTAACTTTCTAGCAGGTTCCAAGATTAGCTCAGCAAAATGGACATGCTTAGCGCAGTATAGGGGTGAGTCAGGAAAACCCAAGTCAAGTCTTATTGTTAACTGTAGTAATCGTGGTGCCATTTGTGAGTCTAAAAGAGAGAAGTACTTAGCATTTGGTCAGCAATGCCACAAGTGTAAAAATGGAACCACTTTCAAAAGTTTTGTAAATCAAAAAAACCTCATTCAGTTATTAAGAAAGGTCACTCAAAAATCAGGTTGGTCATATAGAAAGCTGCAACCCTACTTTCTATGTAGATGGTGTATCAGTGGTCAGTGAAAAGGTTAATGCAGTAGATTTATTGGCAAAGAATGAGGTATTTTGTACTGTCCTGATCAATGGTAAGCCCACTGAGCTCAAAGTAGACACTGGTTCAAAGTGTAATGTGATGTCAGCAGACACATTTGCTAGAGTGAGAGCAGGTGAGCAACTTAATTTGGCCAATTGTGCGAAGCTTGTTGCTTATAGAGGTGAAGAGATTCAAACCAAAGTTTCAGTACTTCTTTCATGCTATTTGTATGGGAACAGTTACAGCTTGAAATTTTACGTAGTCCAAAGACCCAGAGACAGTTTGAGAATGAAACTGCTTTCTTTTACCAAAGAAGTACATCATGTAAGCACATGTCCCAGTTCCAGCTTCAGTGATGCTATTTTCTCAGAGTATGCTGATGTTTTCGACGACAAGTTAGGCAAACTTCTATTTGTGTACTACATGAATATAGACCCAGAAGTCAGTCTAGTGATCAGACCAGCAAGGAGAGTTCCAATAGCTATGCAGGTCAAAGTCCAGTTAGACAAAATTGTGCAGCAAAGTCTGATAAATCCAGTCACAGAACAAACTGGGTGGGTGTCTTCCATGGTAGCTGCTCATAAGAAAAGTTCAGATGAAATCAGAATATGCATTGACCCAAGAGACTTGAACAAGGCATTAAAGAGACCTCATCATCCTATGCATAGAGTCAAGAGGTTACCGTCCTCATGCCAAGTGCCACTGCTTTTTCTGTCTTAGATGCAAAGAGTTCATTTTGGCAAGTAATGCTTGATCACAAATCTTCACTGCTGACTACATTCACTACCCCATTTGGTAGATACAGATTCCTCAGGATGCCTTCTGGAATAAATTCTGCCAGTGAAGTCAGTCAGCATGCAATGGAGCAATTTTTTTGGTCTATCCATGTGCTATAATGATGATTTACTGGTTAGAGGCAATGATGAAGCAGAGCATGACAGAAACCTCAGGGAAGTTCTGGACAAAGCATGTGAAGTGAACGTAAAGCTCAATCCTCTGAAATGTAAATTCAGATTAATAGAAGTTACTTAAATAGGTAATTTATTTACCAGTACTGGCTTATGACCAGACCCTTCTAAACAAGCAGCCATTCTTGAGATGCCAGCCCCAGACAAAGTCCAAGCCTTAAAACATTTTCTTGGTATGGTTAACTATTTGGGCAAATGTATCCCTTACTTTAGTGTGCTTTATGAGCACCTTTAAGAGAGATGACATGCAAAAACGTTGCATGGTCATGGTTAGAACAACACAAGAGTGAATTTGATAACTTCAAACAGCAAAATGCCAACCAGCCTACATTGAAATACTATGATATCCACAAACCTGTGATGTGACTCTAGATCTCAGAGCAACCCTGACAATTTTCATACCAAAGAACGTGTCTCAGTATCCATTCCCGTTCCTGATGAAGTCCCAGTTGTCCCCAAAGTTGAACATTCCTTGAAGACCATCCCCATTGCTAGATCCAATTCTGAGTTTTATGTTACATGATCAGGTCATATTTCTAGGACTAGTGTTAAATACATAGCAACCTGGACATGATTGTTTTATATGTGTCTGATTTTGTATGACTGCATGTCAAAGAAATAGTTCTGTATAATTGCATGTCAAAAGATCATTTCTGTGTAATTACATGTCATTGAATACTGTTATTTAGCATATGATCTATTTCTGAAAGAGGGAGGATGTAGATCAGAGCATGTGCATGTACCTTTAAGAAGCATATCCAGATGTAGCATGTGCATATAAATACTGAGCACGTGCAGGCAGCAGTGCCATTTTGAGAGAACAGCCAGAGTGTTAACATGTCTGAGTGTGGTAGTCAGTCTGTTTATAAGTTTATTTAAGTTTAAGTTACATAGCCTCATTTGTGATGTGTTTATGTGTAACAAAGCTCCTTGAACTGAGCCCCCAATCGCTTATCTTTTTTATCCTAACCAGGCTAGCGACACAGGGTATGTGCAAACAGTCTGCCTACCAAGAGAAATTAACAAGCTTATAATACTCTTGGGTGATGTGACTAAGGTTTATGATGGTTGAGGATGCTGTAAGCTTAGCATTTTCCTGCAAACCCAAAATTTCTCTTTGATTCTTCCAGCTGCAGCCATTAATCAGGGAAATGCATTGTATTATTACTCATCCTTTTTCTACAACTTTTTTTTTTTAAATCACAAAACTGTTACTAAAGCAGGAAGAAAATTATCCTTTTAAAAAGGAGTATCAAAATGCTAGATATAAGTTCAGACTGGACCTGAAATAGACATTGAAGTATCTGAAAAAAAGACAAATTTTATAAGTAAGTCTGGATGCAAGTGGTCTTATTTATCTGTTAATTTGCCAATAATAAATCTGCTAACATAAAGTTCATTTTGTTATTTAATAAATATTACTTTCTACTAAATAAAAGTGTTAATATTGATTAATTTGTGGAAATTATTTCTAAACAAAAGAGCAACATTTAGATGTAGGAGACTTATCTAAAAAGGATTCTGCATCATACTATGCCTTTCTGATTCTGAGAACACTCTGCTGCAAATCTGTTCTCCTCATGGGGCTTTAAAATACTCCTACAGCAGTCTGGGGAGGTAGGTAATGCTAATTAGGTATGTGTTCTGCCCAGAAATGTTCCTGGGTCAAAAATCACTCAGCCAGGCGATGAACAGCTCAGTCAAATAAAGTTTTATCCTAGAAATTAAAAAAAATGAATGATGTGAAAAAATGGTAATTATCCATTTACTCCTATTAGACTACTCACTGTCCAGGTAAGCCCAGTGAAGCTCTACAGATGGGAGGGGGTGTCAACATGTGGCTGTGTGTGGACATGTGTGTGTATATCTGTGGGACCATGACTGAGACTAAATGAATGTGTGTGTGTGTGTGTGTGTGTGTGTGTGTGTGTGTGTGTGTGTGTGTGTGAGTGTGTGTGTGTGTGTGTGTGTGTGTGTGTGTGTGTGTGTGTGTGTGTGTGTGTGTGTGTGTGTGTGTGTTTGTGTGTGCGCATGTGTGCGCGTGTACAGAAGGCAGGAGATGCTGAGGCCATATGTGTGTGTGTGTGTGTGTGTGTGTGTGTGTGTGTGTGTGTGTGTGTGTGTGTGTGTGTGTGTGTGTGTGTGTAATACGTGAGTGTGTGTGTGTGTGTGTGTGTGCATGAGTGTCTGAACGTGTGCATGTGTGTAAGCATGTGTGACTGTGTGTGTGCAAGCATGTGTGTCTGAATGTGTGTGCACGCGCATGTGTGTGCTTGTGTGTGTTTTGTGTGTGTATGTGTGTGTGTGCATGTGTGTGTGTGTGTGTGTGTGTGTGTGTGTGTGTGTGTGTGTTTGTGAGTGTCTGTCTTGGTGGTTGCAGTACAGAATGTAGGAGATACTGAATCTGTACATTTGTGTGTGCATGTGTGCACACACACATGTGCATGCATGTAGGAAGGTGCCTTTGGTTAACTGATGCATGGACTTCTAAGGAGAATGCTAGGATGGTCAGATCTAACAGAACAATGAGTCAGAAACATTGTGATAAGCCATTAGTGTGGTGTTTCTCATTATGGCTGTATCATGTCTCTGAATTTGAATTTTTTTTCCATCATACTAATTGACTAGCCCACACTGGACAGTTAGTGGGGGGCAGAAAGAAATTGTCTGAATCCCAAGACATTTTGTCTAGTTTATTTTTGGAACAATGTATTGGAGGCTATGCAAATTTGACTAGACTCATAAAGATTAAAATCCTTTAACATTGTTTTAAGATGATAACATTCTCATAAAATTTCCATTATCAAAATGAGTACTGCAGTAGAAGATATACTTTTACAAATTTAATATATTATTAAAGGCTAAAATAAATAATTTGGGACATGTATTAAAATATACATGCTGTCAAATGCATTATGTAAAGTGACTTTACTATACTATAATCATACTCTGTGCTGTTAACATATTATGCAACGTATGTCTCGGCACATGTATTCTCTTGTTTCTCAGGTGTAGTTTTACAGTTCAGATATCCTACAATATAACATTTGTCACAGGCAGATATACATCTGATGAATTACTACAAGATAGAGCAAAATCCTTAAAAGGTAAGACACCCTTGATCACTATAAGTAAAAAACTAAGAGCTCTCATAAAATCATCCAAAGCAAATTTTGAGAGAAAAATAGCTAAAGACTCAAAAGACAATCATAAGGCCTTCTTTAGCTATGTTAGAAACCTGGGAGGAAACTCCCAGATATGCTCAGAACTAGTTCAAAATGATGTGAAGATTACTGATCCTACAGACATTGCCAACATACTGGCTGACAGGTTCAGTGCAAACTCCCTCCCCAAAAGGAGAGATATCTATACCAAGCGATTGCAGCCCCCAAACATCTCCAACGCCCAAGTGAGAACTGCTCTCTCCAAAGCAAAAACACAGCATCCATGGGACCTGATGGTGTCCCCGGCTGTGTGCTCCACCTAACTCAACGAGGAATTAAACCCACAGCTAGGACAGCTGTTTAATCATAGTCTTACCTCTGGATACGCACTCCAGGAGTGGCGCCTGCAACTGTGGTCCCACTTCACAAAGGCGGTGCCTCCACCGACCCTGGAAATTACCGCCCATTAGCTTGACAAGCCTTATCTGCAAAGCCATGGAGAGGATCATAATGGACCTCATAAATAAAGACATAGGGAATTTGCAGACTTTGGATCCATCCCAGTTTGGCTTTGTCAAAGGCAGATCATGCCTTCTAAACTTGGTTGACTTTTTCAAACAGTCACCAAAGCCATTGATGAGGGAAAGGCAGTCCATACAGCCTACCTCGATCTGGCGAAGGCCTTTGATACAATACCCCACTCGGGTATCATTGAAAAACTCATCAGCTTAAATGTTAACCCATACATCACAAGATGGGTTGCAAACTGGCTGAGTGACAGAACCCACAGGGTCAGAGTTGCTGGCGCCATGTCAGACTCAAAGCCTGTCACAAGTGGTGTACCACAGGGCTCAGTCCTGGGCCCACTCTTGTTTGGCATCTACTTTTCCAAGTACAAGCAAACACAGGAGGGTTATTGCTGACAAAGTTTGCAGATGACTGCAAACTGGGCGCCATAGTAGAAAACACATCTGACACAGATATCCTTCAGAAGGGTCTCACAGAAACGGATAACTGGTGCCAGAGCCATGGCCTAAAGTTAAATGCCAAAAATGCATAGTCATACCCTTCGGGAAAAACAAGGTTACCCCTAGCTACCAAATAGGTGGCAATCCACTGAGTACAGAAGAAGTTATCAGGGACCTGGGGACCCAGGTTGATAGTAGTCTGTCATTCGACACCCATGTAGCTAAAGTAGTTAGGAAGACCTTCTACATTGCCCACCTTATCATGAAGGGATTCTCATCTAGATCAAGGGAGGTCATAGTCTCCCTATACTCATCACTCATCAGACCAATGATTGAGTACAATGCCCCATTCGAATGTATCTGACCCGACACTTGCAGCAGCTGGAGAGGCCACAAAGTTCCTCACCAAAAGGATAAAGGGTCTCAAACATCTGTCCTATGCTGCCCGACTGAAAGAACTCCAGCTCTATTCAGTCGCTACTGCTTGCTCAGAGGTGACCTTTGCCTAACATACAAGGCCATGTCAAACCCAGATTTGATGAATATGCTTCACCTCAAAAATCTAGATCCGTCAGAGCCACAAGGGTGGGAGACTTAAACCTCGACACGGCTATTAATAGGACGTGCTGGAGGGATAGATTCATCACCCAAAGACTCCCTATGCTGTGGAATAAAATCCCGGTATATGTGAGGCAGAGCACCTCGCTGGCCTTGTTCAAGAGAAATCTTGACCAATGGATGGGAGATCGCAGATATACCCCAGGGATTACCTCAGTGTCACTGCTCAACAGAGGCACAGCAAAATAATGGGTATAGTTCCCCATACTAAAGGGGTGGCGTAAGCCACAAAACTATGGGCTAGGCTTGTAAATGCCCTCGGGCAGATAGCCTAGTATGAACCTATGAACCTATGAACCTATGAACAAACACATCACGCATTCATAAAATGTAGTTCAGAAAAATATTTTGCATTGATTTACATTTATGGAAAGCAGTGGATCCTTTATTAATTCAAAATATGCAGTCCTTTTGAAGGAGCCTTAACTGTCTGAAGTCTTTTAAGGCAGGATTTATTAATAAAATCAACAATAGATGGAGTACAAGCTTTACTTTTAACCACATGGCTTCTGGCTTACACGTCCATTATTGCTTTATGAATAATCTGCAGTCATAAATACAGCTTTATAAATGTGAATGGGAAACATCCAGCTCTAAAGGATATAAAGCTGACAAGAATGTGGAAACTAGTTTTAGAACTATGTTAGGCTCTAGTATATCAGAATTAAAATGGCAGTTTTATAGCAAATATTTCATAGGTTCATAGGTTCATAGGTAGGCACTAGGCTATCGGCCCAAGGGCCTACGTAAGCCTAGCCAACAAGGTTCCCTAGCTTACGCCACCCAAGAAAGTTATTTTCCTGTGCCACTGTCGAGCAGAGACACAGAAGTGATCCCTGGGGTGTATTTCTTATTTCCCATCCACTCATGAAGAGTGCTAATGAAGAACTTTGCTTCACATAGATGGGTAGCCTGTTCCAGAGTATGGGAAGTCTCTGGGACAGGAATCTATCCCTCCAGCATGTCCTGTTTACTGTGCTGACAAAGTTTAGGTCCTAAGAGCATGTAGCTCAGAGGGACTGGGATTTCTTTAGGTGTAGCATGTCCAGCAGCTCTGGGTTTGACATAGCTTTATATGTAAGGCAGAGATCACCTCAGAGTAGGCGATATGCTATGGAATAAAGCTGGAGTTTTTTGAGACGGTCAGTGTAGGGCATTTGTATGAGGCCAGTAATCCTCTTTGTGAGGTACTTCTGTGGCCTTTCCAGCTGCTGCAGATGTCTTGTGAGGTACATTCCAAAAGGGACATTGCACTCTATAATGGGTCTAATGAGTGTCGAGTAGAGGGGAACAATGACCTCTTTTTTCCTGGATGAGAACCCTTTTATGATGAGGTGCGCCACGTAGAAGGACTTCCTAACTACTGTGGTGATGTGACTGTCAAAGGAGAGACTACTGTCCACCTGGGTCCCAAGGTTTCTTATCACACATTCAGTGTTAAGCAAATTGCTGCCTATGTGGTAGTTCATGGGTACAGAGTTTTTACCAAAAGGGATTACACTGCACTTTTTGGCATTGAGCTTGAGGCCATTGCTCTGACACCAGGCATCTGTCTCAGCAAGGCCCTTCTGTAGGATGTCCACATCATTTGGGGACTTGACTATGGCTCCTAGTTTGCAGTCATCTGCAAAATTTGCTAGCCAGAGGCCTTCTGTGTCAGCCTGTGCTTTAGAGAATTAGATACCAAACAGGAGAGGTCCCAGGACTGAACCCTATGGTACTCCATTTGTCACTGGTTTGAGGTCAGATTTGGAGTTTGTAACTTTTACAGTGTGGGTTCTGTTAGTGAGCCATTTAGCAACCCATCTTGTGACGTAGGGATTTATACCTATTTTAGTGAGTTTAGCTATAATTCCAGAATGGGGGATGGTGTCGAAAGCCTTGGTGAGGTCATTATAGGCTGTGTGAACCACCTTACCCTCATCTACGGCTTTGGTGACTGCCTCAAAGAAGTCAATCAGGTTCAGGAGGCATGATCTTCCTTTCATAAACCCGAACTGGGTGGGATCCAGAATTTGGAGATTACCAGTGTCTTTGTTTATGAGTTCCATGATGATATGTTCCATGGCCTTGCAGACCAGGCTTGTCAGGCTAATAGGTCAATAGTTCCCAAGATCAGTGGTGGCTCTCCCTTTGTGGAGTGCGATAACTATTGCCGTGCACCATTCAGTGGGCACAAAGCCTGATGTGAGGCTATTATTGAACATGGTGCTTAAGTGGGGAGCCAGTTCATTCTGAAGTTCATGTAAAACGCAGCCTGGGATGTTGTCCGGTCCCATGGATGCTGTGTTTTTGGCTTTAGAGAGTGCAGCTTTTACCTTCATAGTTGTGATTACAGGGACTCTACATTCTTCCTGTATAGATATGGGCCCTTTAGCGGGTGGGGGGGGGGGGGTAAAGTTAGCACTGGACCTATCTGCCAGGATGTTGGCAATATCAGTTGGTTCTGTAATTTTCATGCCGTAGTGCTGTAACTCAGACCAGATCTGGGTGTTGCCATTGAGATTCTTGACAGAGCTATAGAATGCTTTGTGGTTGTCTTTAGAATCAGTGGTGATTTTGTTTTCATAGCTAGCTTTGGAGGATCTTGTAAGGGATCTCAGCTTCTTACTGAGGCTGACCAGGGAGCTCCTCCACTCATGGGATTTTACTCTCTTTTGCAACAGTTTCTTCCTTCTGTTTCACAGTTTGTTTATGGCAAGGGACCACCAGATTGGCTTCCTTTTTGTGAAGGATAGCGTCTTGGTTCTATTTGGGATAGCACGATCCATGCATTCATGTAAGTGCTTATAGAGTGCATTTGTGTTGGATTCAGCAGTTGTAACTGTATTGTCCATCTGCATGGGTGTTATAAAATTCACCACTTCTGTCTTAAGAAGCATGAAGTTGGCTTTGAAAATTTTGTTTACTGTGGTTTCCTTAATGGGGGGTGGGGGTGGGATGTGGATATCAAGGGTGATTAGCTTATGGTCGGATCGGACCAATGAGGAGTTGACTTCAGGTGTAGAATAAAGTCACTCATGTTGGTGATGACTACGTCTAGGATATTGTTGCCCCTGGTGGGGGTGTGGATAAGTTGATCCAGGGCATTGGAGTTTATGAATTCAAAAAAGCGTTGAGCTAAGGAGTTGGTACACGAGTAGTTTTCCCAGTTAATGGTGGGGTAGTTGAAGTCGCCCATTATTAGGGTGTTTGGTTGAACCCTAATATTTTCCAATACATCAAGAAAAGAGGAGTGGGAATCCTGGGGCATGGTGGAGGATCTGTAGCAAGCTACAATTTGGATTGCAGTTTTGCCCAGAGTTAGTTGCACTTGGATAACCTCGGATGCATTATGCTGAGCAACTAGCCTGGAGGTGTGGATATCCTTAATGAATATGGACACACCTCCGCCTTTGGTGTTTCAGTCCAGGTTACATGGCCAAAAAGTGTGGTATGAGTTATAGCCTGGTAGTGCAGAGGTTTTTTCTGGAGCTTTGAACCAGGTCTCAGTCACTGCACAGATATCGATGTTCTTCATTTTAAGGAGTGCCTTGAGTGAGTGCATTTTGAGATTTCGACTTCTAGCATTGAGTAGCATTACCCTCAGTTTTTGCTTGCCTGTTCCTGTTACGGTGGTGAATTTGTCATTTAAACCTTGCCTAAAAAAGTCACTATATGGGCGGCAAAAGCCATAGCCAGTATCCGGAATCCCAGGGGAGATAGATGCAGTCCATCTCTGGCAAAGCATTGTGGTCTGTCAACCATGTCATCCCAAGCAGACAGATACTGGATCCCCTTAGAATGGCACCAGAAGCTTAGCCAATTGTTGAAGTCAATCATTTTGTCCTTGTACTGCGGTATAATTCTGGGAAATGGCAGAATGCTACTCAGGGCTAGGGTCATACCTGCCTGGGATACAAGATCAGAGAGCTCTTCCATGTCTCTTTTCATGTAGTTCAGGGAAGTACATCTCAGGTCATTCACACCAACATGGACAATGACAGAGTCATATTGGTACTTGTTGTGGAGTGACCTGAGTGTGTGGGTTATGTGGTGGATCTTGGCACCTGACAGGCAGCTGACAGTAACCTTCTTCTTGTTTAGCCTGGTGAGTGGGACATCAGTGTGCCTGACAATAGAGTCACCTATGACTAGTGTGTTGGGTACGTTGTTTTGCCTTATTGGCTGTGGTTGAGTGGCACACTGTGTCATTGGGTTGTGTTGGGGGATGGAGGTTGCTTGCATTTCTGCTTTGGAGGTCTCTGTTGCTTAGACATATTATTATTGAGAGCCTCCATGAATGTTTTTGTGTTACTATGTGTGGATTTTAATGATGTAGATTTAGTGAGACTATGTGATGAGTGTGGTGTGCAAATATTTACCTTCTCCTCTTGACTGTCAAGTTCAGTCTTGGTTGGAGACAGCTTTACCTCCAGTTTGGCTAGATAAGTTCATCTCTCACAGGTTGTAGTGTTTAGTGGTAGGAAGAGAGGGTTTTCTGTGTACATGAGGCAATTTCTACATTGCCTCAAGATGCCCAGATTCATCAGATAGACAGGAGAGAACACTGGGAGCTGACCCTTGGACATGCCTGAATAAAAAAATAGTTTCCTCTAGATAAGTGAGGAAAGTGAGTACAAGAGCTGGTTTTCTCTAAGCAAGTGAAAAAAGTAAGTACAAAAACTGTTTTCCTCTAGGTAATGAGGAAGATTGAGTGCTATAGTAATTAGTAGCTTATTTAGTGCTTACAAGTTCTGAACAAGTGCTGAGTACGAATAAGCAAATTTAAGTGCTAAAACTAAGAATCTGTATCTGCATTAGACGAGTTACAGGACAGAAACAAGTGCAAATGCAGGCTTTCAAATCAGAAAGTTAGAGAGATAGAAAAGATTGCCCAGACGGCCAATAACTACAATTTCTGGGCCAGAACCACCCCTTATGTGGTAGACAGGTTACCTAGTGCTTACCACTCCCACTGATAAGCTAGAAGGCTTCCCTCCAACACAGAAAGGCTTGGGGGCTCAGAAGCTTATATACAGTCCTGGATACAGCAAATCTGTATCTGGAACACTAGTTACAGGAAAGGTAGGAAACAGGCTTACAGTCAGGTGTAATGTACTCAAATGTTTACTAAAAAGCAAGCTTCCAAGAATTTCTGCAGATTATTAAAAAGTGTGCTATGTCCTTCTTTTATTTTAACTCAAGTTTACACATATCAGTTTGAGTTTCTGCATATTTTGTACCAGCCAGTGCAGATTTATGAGAGGGAAATACAGGTCACATCTGGTATCTAAAGCAGACTGAAACTCATAAAACCTGCATTAATAATGAGCAACACAATTTCATTTTGAGGAAATCATTGCTTTCTTTATCTTGCATCATATTTTGTCCTGGACAGACTGCATTTTCGATGCTTTTCAAACCAGTCATGAAATGTAAGCATGGCTGTGCTGAAAAATGAAGTTCGATCTTTCAGTATTCAGTATTCCTGTCAGCACTGATACTCCTTTCTAAGGGGATGTTTACTTAATACAGCAGGATTACAATTTGAACTCACACTTCAAAAGTTTCCCTCAAAGTATGTAAAGCTTTCCTAACCTTTCTTCTGAGGCCTCCACTCACAGAAACAGTGCCTCCACAGGACATTTATTTTGCATTATAAAAGGTTATTGATCCTTTCTTTAAACCACCGTCAGCATATCTGAAATTCCTGCCTCAAAAGAATCTGATTCTGTATTATAAGCCTCATCTGCTGAGCCTGCCTATCTTACTTTCCGTAAAGAGAGGGGAGGATTCCATGAAAACGAACCTTTCTATCAAGTCTAAGTTTGTTACTGAATCTAGTCTAAACCAGCCTGTATATTTGCCTCTTAACATCCTTCATGCCCAAAGTTGTGACTGACACCAGTCCCATCGACTCTGGATATTTACCAGTGTTCTACCATTAAGTACTACAAATGGTGACAGTGTATGTCACACTCGGTGGATGTGCATGGGCAGGCAAAGTACTGTACTAACAGAACTCAGTGTGCAAGGCTGACCGTCTTTTCATGTCTTTTGCAAAAGGTTGTGAAGGAAAATTACAAAACTCTGTCTTTCCTGATGGATTTCCTTTTGAATTTTTGTTACAACAAATATATTGTCTATAAATCCATAACTAAAATGCATTTTCCCAGAGATGTTGCCACATAATAGTCCTCTTTATGACATTAGTGGTTTATTTTATAATTTCTTTGTCCAGGTCTTCCTCCAGGTCCACAATAATTCAGGACACGTTTATATAAGACAGTCATCCTAGAGTGCAAGCTGGGGACTTGACTCTTTTGGATACCCGTTTGAAATGTACTATGAAATTAAATGAAAAGTATGTCAGTGCAAGAAACAAGGTACTGTCGCTGTTGTAGTGTAATGTGCTTGAGTTCCAGAGTACTTTACTGTAGTTTTCTTTGAGAACCAGTCTGTTTTCTTCAAGTCACATAGTAAGTTAGTTAAGGCCCATTTCCAATTGCTCGTTAAGTCTTGCTAATCCTTAGAATAACAGTGGAAAGTTGAGTTGTCAGCCTTCTGAATACTAACATATTGTGAGATTTTATTTATAAATAGAAAAGGGCCCTGGAATGGGCACAGGTTACTGGTGCATACATTGTATTAGATCTGCTAGAAGAAAAAAAGTTTCTAGCAAGCACCAGCCTTATATCTGTTCCCCTTTTGTAGTATGTAGAAATTTTTCAGTTACTGCAGAAATGGAAAGAGACAGAAAAGAGCAGTGCATTGTGGGAAGTGGGGATACTTGACAGCCCAGAAAGTTTATCTGCCACACAGCAGATATACCTCTTTTCGCAAATCTAGTGTTATGGTAACTGCAATAAGTATAATTTATACCATACAAGTAGCTTATCTGACAAACAGAGGCTTACGTTGAAAAGCACATTAGTCAAATTTTAGCAAGATGATTTCAAGACCGCCTAGTAGATGTCTGGAATAGAGAAATATCATTTGAAATGAAAAGTCAGAAACTGGCAGAATTTGCTTACCATCCTTGCAATAATTTCAGCTTCATTCAAATGCAAACATTCAGCATAATCACAGCCTTAGACATAGAAATATTTGATTAAGGACAAACATTGTTTATATTCAGGTTTGTTTGAATGCAGATATACATAAACAATTACCATACAGGAGTTCCATGTAATGCAGGCATTGTTGTAAGATAATTATTGGCGGGAATCAGAAGCAAAGTTACAGCAGGTGGAGGTGAGCTAAAAAGTAACTGTTTCTGCAGACTGAAGGACTAAAAGTAGAAAATTGGCAGTTATTGGAATTATTTTATTAGCCGTGTTGTGTTGTAATGCATTTTTGGGAATCACAGCTACTTCTAAGCTCTCATTTTGAAGGCATTATATTAAGCTATGAACATATGCTGATAGAGAGGCTATTTAAGATTAAGGAACTTTAGTAGTACTTCTGCCTCTGATAGTCACTTTGATGTTCTTCACTGAGAGTTTGTAGACTAAGGGGGTGGGGGTGGCAGATGCCCTCTGGGTCTGTAGCACAAGAGATGACTCACTGGATTAGGGAGGACTGTGTGTTCATTAGTTTGCACAAGAAGAATATTTACAGTTTCAATGTTTGTAATGGAACAAGGTATCAGCCTTAAAGTGGGCTTCTATAAGCTTACCACATGCAGTCACCCTGAAGAAGCTGTACAGCTGTAATGACGGGCTGATGAGTGACAGTCTGCACCACAGATGAATATTTTAATTTCAGGTTTTATTCTATGGTTTTACAGAAGATTACAGAACCATGTGGCAGTTTATGCATTAATATGGCTTGGACAATAATTCCCTTTGCTTCAGAGGCTAGGATTATTAAATTCTTTGCAAAGCTCTTGGTCTGTGTCATTTTTGACATAGAATCTGTATGATCCATGAATGTTAACTTGTTGTTAAAGACAACCTCAGGATATTAATTTATGTATTTATTTATTTATATTCCTTGACTGGGGAGGGCAGCCACAGTGGTGCAGCGGTTAGTGTTGCCGCCTTACAGCAAGAGGTTCTCCAGTTCGACCCTTGGCTGGGGTGCTGTCTGTGCGGAGTCTGCATGTCCTCCCTGTGGTTGCGTGGGTTTCCTTTGGGTGCTCCAGTATCCTCCCACATCCCAAAGACATGCTGTAGGTGGATTGTACATTCTAAATTGGTCCTAGGTGTGATTGTGTGCATGTGTGTGCCTTCTGTGAAATGTTGGGCGCCGGGCTGGCAACTCAACACTGTAAAACTCCACTGCCAATCATGAGCGGACAAGTGATAAAACCTCCATCAATACAATACAATACTATATACAATATGAATTAATACAGGAAAATTAAACATTAGTGCCATCTTTGACAATGCAGTATTAGAAATTATGAAGACTAAAATATTGGACTGGTTCACATTTTTAAAAGTTTGTCAAATAAAATAATACATTCACAGAGGTACAATCAAACTGGTGCAATCACCATATTATGTAGAAATAGAATATATTATAGTCTGTACAAGCATTTGCAGTGGATCAGCTGTACTAATGGCTATGCATGAGTAAACATATAAAAATCTGTATTAAGGTGAGTGTTAGCCAAAATATTGGGGTTTATTAGGGTAATGTATCCTTCAGGGGGTAGAATGGTAAGCAGTACATTATAGGTATAATATAACTAACTGTGGAAATTAATATCAAGAAGTGTTAGTCTAAGAGTAGAGAGTGTAGCATTAGTTACAAGAGACTTAGGCTGTATACATTTTCTTTTTACAGCTGCAACTTCTGTGTTTATTACTAAGGCCCAAACATTTGGAGGGCTGTGAGACAGATGTGCGGCAGAGGTGGTAAACATGACAGCTGTTTGTGTTTCACAGGGGTGGTAAAGAGGACTGGTGTTTGTATTACACAGGGGTGGTAAGGAGTATGGTTGTGTTACACAGGGATGGTAAAGAGGATGGCTGTGTGTGTTACACAGGGGTGGTAAGGAGGCTGGTTGTTTGTGTTACGCAGGGGTGGTAAGGAGGATGGCTGTTTGTGTTACGCAGGGGTGGTAAGGAGGATGGTTGTTTGTGTTACGCAGGGGTGGTAAGGAGGATGGTTGTTTGTGTTATGCAGGGGTGGTAAGGAGGATGGCTCTTTGTGTTATGCAGTGGTGGTAAGGAGGATGGTTGTTTGTGTTACGCAGGAGTGGTAAGGAGGATGGTTGTTTGTGCTATAGTTATCCTGGTGAAAAAGAAGAACATATAGCCAGGAGTCCTTGAGACAATCTTTTAGCTGATCTTTGAAAGTGGACTGGTTGTTATTGATTCTTAGTGGTAGAGATAGTTAGTTCCATGGTTTGAGGGTATGAATGGAATAAAGGGCTTCCCCTGACAAGATGTTAGTTTTGTGAGTAGATAGCAAGGCTATGTTTGTTGGTCATAGGCATCTTGGGGATAGGTAGGTCTGGAGGATACTTTTTAGGCTTCGATCAAACTTCTCAACTCTCCAGATTTTCAAAGAATGCTCAGATTTTTTTTTGCATATTTCGGTCTGCCCCTCATATTTTGCTCTGTTCAATCTATTTTTCTGGCAAATCATTGAGAATCAAATTCACTAAATTATGAAATACAGAAAATGTATGTGAATGCAAAACATGTTATTCTGACAACTAAGTTTATAAGAGCAATATTTCAAATCTGTCCATTATTTTGTGCATTTTTCTCACATTAGTTTTGTTTTGATATTCTGTGCTTAGAGGATGACATGTATGGGTGGGACACCTATTAGGCTTATGTACAAGATTGTGGGCTACAACTAGTTATGAATAGCTGAAATGATGTTTGATATTTTCATCGGTTTTGAGAAGTCTGTCAGTGCAACAAATGGGTTGTTGTATATCTGTAGTAGGTATGCTTGCTTCCATTTAAGTGTGCATGAAATAACCTTTCTTTTGAGAACAACCCTGTTTTCTTCAAGACTCATACTAAGTTAAAGCATGTTTTCTTTTGTTGTTTAAGTCTTGCTCATTCTTCGAATAACAAAAGAATGCAGAGTTGTCTCCATCAGAACACCATTCCAATCTGTTATGAGTTCATATTTTTAAATAGAGAGAAAATGGTTGCAAAATTGATTCTTGATAGATTTAACAAGGATGGATGTGGGTCAATGCACATTTTCTGCTTCTGGTACTGAAGTAATTCATAGACTGAATACAGGCTCTGGGAATAAGTCCATACTTATAAAGGCATTGAAGTAATGGAGGGTGATTTATTCACTTCTTCTTCTTTCGGCTTTTCACAGTTAGGGGTCGTCACAGTGAATCACCTGTCCGCTCATGACTGGCAGTGTAGTTTTACAGTGCTGAGTTGCCAGCCTGGCGCCCAACCTTCCAAGGAAGGCACACACACACTCACACCAATTTAGAGTATCCAATCCACCTACAGCATGTCTTTGGGATGAAACCCACGCGACCACAGGGAGGATATGCAGACTCTGCACAGAAGACACCCCAGCCGAGGATCGAACCGGAGAACCTCTTGCTGTGAGGTGGCAACCCTAACTGCTACACAACCACAGCCGCCCTGGGAATCTCTCTAACCATTCCTAGGCAAAGTAATATCACAATACCGTCTAGTGTTCGGAAGTTTTAAGTGCACTTCATCTTGACAGTGTATAATCTTGCAAGCCAGCTAGAATACTATAAACTTTTTGTATCGAACAGTCTTGTTCAATAACACCCCTTTTGAAATTTAAAGCATTGTCTAGGTAATGAAACAGAGGTACGGGCATATGGTACAGTAATAACTCTGGCCCCTTTGCTAGGACCTCACACTTTAAGCACCCTTTTTATACTTTAAATGCACAACATATTAACAAACAGAGCTATTTATGTGAACTTTACATTTAACACATGTTTTTTTTCCTTCCATTCAAGCCCCTTGAAGGAAATGACGCATGATCCACATTTTATATACTCTCTTACTGAATGCACTTATTGCACGTTAACATTGGTTTTAATCTTTTTCCATCTCATTGCATGCATTGAAGGTTGAGTTACTTTTTGGTACTAGGTTTTTTGGGGGTGATTTTTATGTATACGATTTTAACATAGTTATTCACTAAAATCCAGAAAATTGGCGTATGTTTACTTAGGCACAGTTTGTGTATCTTAACTCACTCTAAAATCTTGATATGCTGTGTGACGATTGGGGATAGATGGGCGAAGGCTGCCAGGATAGTCAAATATAATTTGATATAGAATTCTGGCATTTGTAAATAAATGTAAAATACAGGCATGTTTCTTGAGTGTAAAGAATACTGTGAAATGTGGAACTGCAAAATATGTGACAACATTGCACTCTACTGGCCCAGTGAAGCATGTTGTACCCTTTCATGTTAGAATTCGGCTCCAGGGCAGCTGGATGAAGATTTCATGCCCATTGTTTTAAGGCTAAAGTTTATGACTAGAATTTAGGTTCATAGGTTCATAGGTTGGTACTAGGCTATCGGCCCTAGGGCCTATGCAAGCCTAGCCATAACAATTCCCTGGATATTTCTTCCCACAATATTTACTTCTCTGGGCCCCTGTCTAGCCCCTTCTCTGGGCCCCCGGGGTGAATTTCCTATCTCCCATCCAATCATCAAGGTTCCTTTTGAAGAGGGCCAATGAGGCGCTCTGCTTGACATGTATGGGCAGTCTATTCCAGAGTATGGGGAGTCTCTGGGTCAGGAACCTATCCCTCCAGCATGTTTTGTTCATTGTGATGACAAGGTTTAGATCCCTTAGATGTGGAAGGTGCTTTATTTCTCTGGTTTCTGCTAGCATATACATGTGAAATGTCTTGTATTGTTGTAAGTTTCTGAGGATTGTTAGATTGCTAAATAATGCAGTTTGTGGCCTGAGAACTCAGTCCAGGTGTTAAGATGATGCAATATGAATACTGGGAAAACCTAAGTGTTAAAAATGATGTAATTTTGGGAGGGCGTTAGAGATATGTTTGTTAGTAATGTTTAAATACTATTTCTCACAAGAGACTAAAACGCATTTTGACCTTGGACATCTAACTTACAGCACTCTGCCTTGTGCTCACATGTAAGTTTTAGCACTGTGATTTCTTGTAGGAATAGTAAAAGCTAGTAAAGATTAATTTGGTAGTTTTCTTTGAAATCAGACCTGTCCTACTGTATTAAGTTTCTGTGTGATCTCTGAACTCTTAGATATCTCTGTGGTGTAGTAGTTTTGTCTTGTGTTTTAATTATTTATTATTAAATATTTTTAAAACCTTTTACCTGTGGCTGCTTTGTGTAGAGATAAGCTCTAGAGTACACTGCGTATTTATATAGGTTATTGTAATAGGCCACTCTAAGGTAAGGCTTGACTGTTAGTCATACTACCATTGGATAATAATATTGCATAGTAATAATTGGACACCATTTTAAGGGCTTTTTAACAGCTGATATTATTAACTGGGTGGTGGCTGTGATTACTACCTTATAGTCTGGGTAAAGGGGCACAGTTGGAGAATCTGTGTCAGCCTTTCCCAGGAGTGTCTGTGAAGTTGTATAAATACTTATCTCAAAGTGTGTGTGTGTGTGTGTTGTGTCAGCTACTTGGCAGGGACACAAAGCACTGGTTGGACAGAGAGGGTACTGGAGATTTTAGCTTGCCCACTTAGGCTAAGACCTAGACCCTATAGCTGTGCCAGTGGGGAGTCTTACTGTGGGCCTGGTGAGCAAGAGAGCAAGCAGGCCCAGATTGACTGTGATCTCTGTGTGCACTTAAGGGAAATTGTACTTTACTGTGTGTATTAGTTATCCTTTTCTCTTCTATGAGACGACCTCCCTGGTGTTAGTGGTGAGGATTGAGGCTCCTTGATTGCTGGGCCAGGGCATGGTCATCACATGCTGTTTCAAAAATATTGCGCTATGACAGATGGCTTCTTATTTTGTAACACCACCTCCAGTATCTTTTTCCAAAGGACCCCATATACCAATCAGATGACAATTATCATCTGTGGTTACATTTCCTCCTTTCAACGTAGGTTTAATATGGCTGTTCTTTCCACATTTGTGGTAAATTCCTTCTTTAAGCTTCTGTCGATTATCATTATTAAAGGAAGATGAATAAGATGAAAGAGCTTTTCATCATGATGGAATCAGGCTGTTCATGAATGGCGAACTGTTCTTTTTTATATCCAGCAACAGGAGTCAAACTTTAGGGATGCTGACTTTCCAAAGAGTAACCAGTGGGTCATTATCTTTACAGATGTTTCTGTATGCAAAAATGTGCTCAGAAAATGTTGGCATTGCCTTTATGACATGGGATGTTAAAGCATTTTTTTGTCCAGACATTAGCAGATGCTGGATACTTGACCATCTCATTCTATATAGACTTATAATATGTTTGCTTAAGTAAGTGCTTTTTTGTTTGCAGCTGTCCCTGAGATCCTTTCAGTTATTGTGCAGATAATCAGTGCTTTGTAATTTAAAAAAAACACTTTTTATCATCATAATCATCATCATCATCCACCTTTTACCCATTTTCTACATGGGTAAAGGGGTGTTGTGTTAATTGTTGCTATCTCTTTTGATTAAACGCCACACTACTGCCTTCTTTGACAGCCATACCTAATTGTCACAGAACTTTTCTCACACAATCCACCCACCTCTTTGCTGGACATTCTTGTTTCCCCTTACATTCTTCCTGTCAGCCCTAAACCTTCTTCACCAGATTGTCTGATACTTTCCTGCATGTGTGCCTGAACCACTGTTATCTGTTCCCTTTGATCTTCTCTGCAATTGGAGCTACCTTGGCTTCTGCTCTTATGTCTTAATTTCTTCATTTGTCCCACAGTGTGCATCCTACCACCTATCTGAGGCACTTCATTTCCATCACCTCTAGCTTCCTTATCTGCTCTGACTTTAGAAACGTTTCATCATATTTGGCTATGAAAGTTCTGTTAATAGATATGATCTAAGGCAAAGTGTTAGCTTGTACTCTGCAGTGCCTATTAGAAATGCTATAGCAGTTAAATCAGTCTAAGTTTCACATCAAGGCCCAGGGCCCTGCTGAGCTGCTCAGAATCAGGGCATGTGTACTTAGTCTTGATGCATTATTGCTTATCGAACCTAGAGAGTTGTTGCAATCAGTGCGAGTATATGAAATAGGAAAAAAAAATAAGAATGCCACGTGTGTGCTTTAAGAGAAAACACAAAGAGACTGGAACACAGATGTGTTGCAATACACTATAGTAGACCAAGGTGAGTTTTGCAATTGCTCAAACTTTCATTGTGAGTTATTGAGTTACTGGTGTTTTAATATCCCCTTGCACCTAGACAGTGAAGTACATAATTTATTTCCTGTTGACTAATAAAGACACTTAAAAAATGACCATGTGGAAAAAAATATGCATCTCAGATGTTTAGTATGATTTACACACCTCAGAATACTCTACAGTGAACACTGACTCGAATGTGCCATGCAAAACTTTAATTTTTTTAGCAGAGAATGATCTGGTCTTCTACAGTTTCAGAATCACACAGTCTCTTCCACACCATGCACACACACTGTCGCTCTCTAAGGTAAAGGTCATGTCAAACATTGAAGCTGCACATTTTTTTTCCACACTGGCATTTTTCAAATGTCTTTTTTTAAGCCAATTGGAAATGAACCTCCACTAATATCTAAAAAGGGGGAGTAAATAATAACTCTCCAGTAAGCACACCTTCTCCACTACTTTCTAAAAAGGGAGAGTAAATAATAACTCTCCAGTATATACACCTTCTTCACAGAGATTAAATTTTGCTGACACCAGCCAAGTTACATTAACAAACCAAGAAACAAAAAATGAGTTTTTACCTTTAAAGCAAACCAACGTTTGAAATATTTGGTAGCAATAGTGTGATCAGCAACCCTTGAAAGGACAGTTGCTTACAGTTGTACTTTGGCTCAATATAATACCCTTATGTTAATAAGCAAATAAATCCACAAGTATTTAAATCCAATGATAAAAGACTTTTCTTGCAATGTCTATTAAAACATTAGACTTCAAAAGTAAATATGAAAACAGAAATATTCTTGCATAGGAGATATAAACTAAAAGGTTTGAGCAGATGGATGACTTACACCAAACACTATCAGCTAAGTTAGACAATTAACTGGTGATATAATATGCGTTGTCTCTAGCTTTCAAGATCACAACAGCTTTTTTTCAAAATCCTTACAGGCAGTATAGGACAGTTGA
>NC_056732.1:1713320205-1713362705 GCF_019279795.1 Protopterus annectens
GAAAAATTACTTATCTTAGAAGCAAATGTAATTTGTAACTCCTGTTTGTATTAAGAGGTTTGACCAGCAGTTATATCTTGGTTTCTTGTTGCTATGCTTAGTTTAGGAAAGGTGAAGTTTAAATCTCTGCCTTTTCTTTCTATGGCAGTTGTCACCAGACAGTCTTGCAAAATGCCATTCTCTCTCTCCCTTTATTTTTCTTAATTTTTGTCTGAAAGCATTATAGCTCAATATCTTTGCCAATTCTGGACAAAGCCAGAAATATTGGTGGGACAATAGCCCAAAATAAGACAACTTTTAAAAGTTAGGAGGATATTAATAGTCTGGGAGTTCATAGCAAAGTAGCAGTTATTCACGAGAAGCACCACTATGTGTATATGTAAATAAGCTAAGTACAGGGTATTAGCACTGAATAAGTAAAACCGAAGACATATCTGACAGAGTGCCCACTTAGAGTAAAGGCATAAAGTACCTAAAGTGAAGTGTTCAGTACATACAGAGTACTATCTGGAAGCCATAGGATTCATATGATTTTGTATATATTTGGATATTGCGGATGGACGTAGCTATGAACAGTCACATTTTAAACTCTAAGGCAAGTGGCAGACTGTGCAACTTTTATTATAAATACTTTAAAAAGATAAAGGAGTTTAATATGTTTAATACAGGGATATCCTTATTTGGACACCCTAATGGTTTCATTAAAGAGTGGAAAAGGGAGATAGGAAAGAATAAAAATAGGGAGACACAACATAGAGGGAGACACAGAAAGAAGACATTAAGAGGATTGTGCTGGAGGAAATGGAAGAGGAGGGGCACTATGATTTTGGTGGGGGATAGACTCCCCCGTATTTTTCAAATTTTTTAAATATAATAAGGTAGTTTGGGTGGTGAAATAGTGAGAGGGTATAGGAGAAAGAATAAGGGAAGAAGGTCCCAGTCCACTGAGTGCTAAATGTTTCCACTGCCAGATGGTGATGCAGTGGATGGCCCTGATATTGAGGGGGTTGGACCCTGGGTGGTGTGGTGGTCAGCACCAGCTGGGACAGCATATCTTGAACACGCTAAAGTGAGGCTTAGATAGGCTGAATCCATCTGTCCATAACCTGCTTCAGCATGTCCTCAACCAAGTTCTGAAGCCTCCAACCAGTGACGATTGCCAAGCTGGCAAATGCTGGGGTTCCTGTAGGACCAGTGCCACCTCCCCAACTCTGCAAGGATGTCCCCAAACAGGCAGGGGGTGAGCACTCTTTATCCTGGGAGGTACATGCCAGACAATTTTGGATCTGTAAAAAAAATGAAAATAAAATGTTGCTTGTCTGGTCAGGATAAAGCAGACGAACATTTGTGGGTTCTGTTCAAGCAACTTTATTACACACAACACACTGGAAATGAAGCTTTGTAACTTAAACTTAAATAAACTTATAAACACACTGGCTACTGCATTCATACATGTCAAGACTCTGGCTGTTCTCTCAAAATGGCACTGCTGCCTGCACATGCCCTGTATTTATACGCACATGCTTCATCTGGAAATGCTTCTTAAAGGTATATAGACACTCTGATCTACATCATCCCCCTTTGAGAAATGGATCGTATACAAAATGATAGTATTCAATGACATGCAATTTACAGAACTAATCATTTGACATGCAATCATATGAAATTAAACATATAGAAAACAATCATGTCCAAGTTGCTGTGTACTTTACACTAGGTCTGAAAATTTGACCTGAACATGTAACATAAAAGTCAGAACTGGATCTAGCAACAGGGACAGTCTTCAAAGAAAGTTCAACTTTGGGGACATCTGGGACATCATCAGGAATGGGAATGGATACTGTGACGTTCCTTGGCATGAATATTGTCTAGGTTGCTCTGAGATCTAGAGTCTGTATCTGAGGTACGATGCTGCAATATAGTTTCTGATACAGGAAGAAGTCTCCGGTTTCTCCTGTACTTAATACCCTCTGATTCCACTAAGTAGGATCTCAGCTCTGTACATATACCTCTCACTTGACTAATTCGATCAAAGCCTTTCTCCATTTGCATCCTCACTGTCTCCCCTTCTTTTAACGGACAAAGAAATTTGCTCATTTTATCATAGCTGGACTTCTGAGAACGCTTCTTAAAAAGTTGGGCTTTGATTGCTCTGTTGTTTTTTAGCATTAGGCACCAAGAAACTAGAACTGATGGGCAATGTTGTTTTGGTTTGTCTAGATAATAGATAAAAGTCTCTGAGCAGGCAAACCTAGTAGATTGTCACAGGGTATATTTATGAGACTGAATAAATTCAAGAAGATATCAGTATTGCCACGCTTTGACCTCCCCAGTAATTGCTTTGCACTCTGTAGTGCATGTCCAGCAAGGCCATTGACTAAGGATATTCAGGACTGCTAGTAACATGGATAAAGTCCCACTTTTTAGCAAATCTCTGAAACAACTGACTGGTAAACTGAGAACCGTTGTCAGAAATAACTTTGTGTGGACTACCATGAACTGAGAAATAATCATTCATCTTGGTAATAACAGCTCTGGACATTAGGTTCAGTAGCAAATTGATCTCAAACCAGTTTGAATAAGAGTCTACCAACACTAAGTAATGACTGTTCCACTTTTTGCAAATGTGCTTAGTATTGTTGCATACTGAGCAAGAAGAAAGCACTTTATCAATGTCTTTTGCTAGAGAAGGCCAAAATACTAGTCCTTTCACCCTTCTTTTGGTAGAATCAGAACCTGGGTGGCTATGATGTAAAATCTGAATGTATTCAAGTTGTAAGGAAGTAGGAACAACAACTTTTGGGCCCTTGAAAATTATACCATCTTCCATCAGCATCGCATCTCTGTATGGGAAGTAAGGTTGCACTACTGGCAGTACATTGGATTGCTTTGATGGCCATCTTACATTGATGTAGAGGTTGAGCTTTTGCAAAATTGGATCAGTCTTTGTATGATCTCATAGCTCATCAAGTCTCATGGTAGAAAAATGATGTACTTCCATGATATCAAAGTCAAAATTCTCTATATCAAGCTGTTCTGTACTATTTCTGGGTGATCTGGATAAGGTATCAGCCAGATAAAGAGGTTTACCTTTTGTATAGACTATTTTGAAATTGTACTTTTGCAATATGAGCATCATTCTTTGTATTTGTGCTGGAGCTGAATGCATAGGCTTCTTTAAAATAGTGACTAGAGGATGATGATCAGTTTCTATCTGGATTGCACTGCCATAAATATAATCATGGAACTTCGAGCACGACACAATTGCCAAAAGTTGCTTTTCAATTTGAGCATGCTGCATCTCAGTTTGGGTAAGAGTTCTAAATGCATAGGCAACAGGTCTGCCCACTTGAAGGATAACTGCACCAAGACCAAACCTTGAAGCATCATAGGAAAGAACTACTGGTTTGTGGACATCATAGTATCTTAATGTAGGTGGATTAGCAAGTAGTTGTCTGAGGTTATCAAATGCTCTCTGGTGTTGTTCTAACCATGACCATGCAACATTTTTGCATGCCAGCTCTCTTAAAGGTGCTGATAACTCACTAAAGTCAGTGATAAATTTGCCAAAATAGTTAAGCATACCAAGAAAATGCTGTAAGGCTTGAACATTGTTTGGAGCTAGCATCTCAAGAATGGCTGCTTGTTTAGAAGGATCTGGTCATAAGCCTGCACTGGTAAACAAATTACCTACATAAGTATTTTCTGGTAATCTGAATTTGTACTTCAGAGGATTGAGTTTCAAATTCACTTCACGCGCTCTGTCCAGAAGTTTCCTCAGATTTCTGTCATGCTCTGCTTCACCATTACCTCCAACAAGTAAATCATTAACTATTATTGCATGCAGTAGCGTAAAATAATGTGCTCCACTACACACTGAAAGACTTCACTGGAATAATTTATTTCAAAAGGCACCCTGAGGAATCTGCCAAATGGGGTGCTGAATGTAGTCAGTAATGAATATTTGTGATCAAGCATTACTTGCCAAAATGAACTCTTTTCATCTATGACAGAAAAAAACAGTGGCATTTGGCATGAGGGTGTCAATCTCCTCAACTGTACACATAGGATAATGAGGTCTTTTTAATGCCTTGTTCACGTCTCTTGGGTCAATACACATTCTGATTTCTTCTGAATTCTCCTTATGAGCAGCTACCATGGACAATACCCACTCAGTTGGCTCTGTGACTGGACAAATCACACCTTGTTGCACAATTTTGTCTAACTGGACCTTGACTTCATCCTGCAGAGCTATTGGAAGTCTCCTTGCTGGTATAACCACTGGACTGACTTCTGGGTCTAATTTCATGCACTACACAACTAGATGTTTGCCTAGCTTGTCGTTGAACACATCAGCATACTATGACAAAATAGTATAATTGAAGCTGGAACTGGGATATATGCTTACATAGGTTCATAGGTTGGTACTAGATTATCGGCCCTAGGGCCTATACAAGCCTAGCCATAACAATTCCCTGGATATTTCATCCCACAATATTTACTTCCCTGGACCCCTGTCTAGCAGGGTGACTGACGTGATCCCAGGGGTGAATTTACTATCTCCCATCCAATCATCAAGGTTCCTTTTGAAGAGGGCCAAGGAGGCGCTCTGCTTGACATGTATGGGCAGTCTATAGTTTCTGGGTCAGGAACCTATCCCTCCAGCATGTTCTGTTCATTGTGATGACAAGGCTTAGATCCCTGGAGCGTGTAGCTCTGAGGGATTGGGATTTCTTTAAGTGGAGCATGTCCAACAGCTCAGCGTTTGACATGGCCTTGTATGTTAAGCAGAAATCGCCTCTGGGTAGACACGATTACTTCTTTGGTAAAAGAAATCAGTTTCATTCTTAAACTGTCTCTGAGACCTAATAATGACTGCACAGGTCTTCAAACTACATAACATTGCAAGTTGTAACTATTCCCAGCTAAATAGCATGAAAGCCCTACTGAGCCTTCAGTTTGAATTTCTTCACCTGCATAAGCAACAAGTTTTACACAATTGACAAAATTAAGTTGCTCACCAACTCTCACTTTAGCAAATGTTTCTGCTGACATTACATTACACTTTGAACCAGTGTCTGTTTTGAGCTCTTTGGGTTTACTATTGATCAGGACAGTACAAAATACTTTGTTCTTTGCCAATAAATCTACTGCATTAACCTTTTCATCAACCACTGATACACCATCTACATAGAAAGTAGGATTGCAGCTTTCTATATGATCAACTTGCTTTTTTGAATGACCTTTCTTAATAACTGAATGAGATCTGCTTGATTTACAAAGCTTTAGGAATTTGTTCCATTTTTTTACACTTGTGGGATTGCTGACCAAATGATAAGCACTTTTCTCTTTTCACCTCATGGCTGGCTTCACAATTATGACAGTTAATAATATGATTTGACTTGGGTTTTGCTGACTCACCCTTACACTGTATTGAGCATGCTCCTTTAAATGAACTCATCTTGGAACTTGCTAAAAAGCTCCAGGTTCTCCCTGTCACACCTACAGGGGTTGCTGCTGCCATGTGCTTAGGTCTGTTTCTGCTTGCCACATGCTAAATGCTTTCTACTTTTGCTTTAGAAGTTGCTGAAACCATACTCTTACCACTTGCAAGCATACTTGTGTGCCTTTCTGTGAGCCCATGGATTTGACAAATCTCTATGGCTTTGCTCAATGTTAAATCACAGTCACAAAGCAAAATCTTTCTCACTGCAGCATTACTAACACCATACGCAAGCCTGTCCTTTATTAACTCATCTTTCAGGTCACCAAATCTGCATATTTTAGCTTTATTTCTCAAGTCATTTATATAAGCTGCAAAAGTTTCACCTGGTTATTTGGCTCTTGTATAACATAAGTGCCTTTCTAATGTAACATTTGTCTGGGGATTACACATTTCTCTAAATGTATATTTTAAGCACTCAGGTCTTCCCTTGATTCAGCTGGTATAACAATATGATGGTTTGCCCCTTCTGCTGCATGTATATCTGGTGCATACACAAATAAATGCTATCTTTCAATATCTTCTGACCCAGCTAACTTAAGCAAAATGACCTATCAGGGCCTCTGGAATTACTATTTAACTGTAGCCTACAAACAGGCTTCATGCCTCATAAATGGAGAAAGGCAACAGTCATCCCACTGCACAAAGGTGGGCCATCTACAAACCCTGGAAACTACAGACCCATAAGTCTCACTAGTCTTATATTTAAAACAATAGAAAGAATTATCATGGAGATGATCAACACAGATATAGCAAATCTCCAGACACTGGACCAAACCCAGTTTGATTTCGTCAAGGGAAGATCATGCCTACTCAACATGGTAGACTTCTTTGAGAAGGTCATCAAAGCAATGGATGAGGGAAAAATCGTTCACACTGCCTACCTTGACCTGGCCAAGGCATTTGACACAATACCCCACTCGGGCATTGTTGACAAACTCAAGAGGTTAGGAACAAACCCATATGTCACCCAGTGGATAGCCAAATGGCTCACAGACAGGACCCAAGAAGTTAGAATTCAGGAGTCCACCTCTACAAAGAGGCCAGTTACAAGTGAAGTCCCTCAGGGATAAGTCCTTGGACTGCTCTTTTTTGGCATTTACTTCTTAGAATCAATGTCAGTGGTCTCTGGCTGACTAAATTTGCAGATGACTGCAAATTAGGAGCTGTCATTGAATCTCACACTGACACAAATGTTCTCCAGGAGGGGCTGACACAGACAAATAACTGGTGTCAGAACCACGGACTAAAACTAAATGCCAAGAAATGCATAATAGTATCCTTTGGGAAGTCATCCATCCCTGGTAACTATCATATTGACAACACACCCATTAGAGTTGACTCAGTAGTCAGGGACTTAGGGACACACATTGATGGTAACCTAGCCTTTAATCATCATGTGTCTATAATGGTGAGGAAATCATTCTTTGTTACGCAACTCTATAAGCACCCTCTCAAAAGAAAACCATATCATTCCACAATGACTCTGTTCAAATCAGGAGACATACATCCCAATCCTGGTCCTACTACTAACTCATCCACCCTGCAAATCACTCCTCTTAACTATAACCAGTCATCCATACCAAACAAACACCTATCTTTCTACTCTATCAATACTCGTAGCATCCTAAACAAAGTAAGCCAATTTCATGCATGGATATCTCAGCATAACCCTGACAATATCTCTGTTACAGAAACTTGCCTTAAACCCCAACACTAAGATAAAGACATTCTCCCCCCAGGTTACAATATCCTCTGCCAAGATCGCTTTAATAAGAAAGGTGGTGGTGTTGCTATAATTTACTCTAATAAACTCACTCTCTCCCAAAATAAACAAGCCTTTCCCTCCTTCCCACCTGCCAACATACTTGCTTCAAATCTGAAGGTTAACAACCACAATACCATTACAGTTATAGTCATATATACCCCACCAGGGGAAAACATTATCCTACTGGTAGACTTTTTTTCATATCTCTCCCATAACATCCCCAATGAAGCTATCCTCCTAGGAGATGTAAATATTAATTGGCTGAATCTCAACACCTCTACCTCTCAGCATCATATAAATCTCTACAGATTTATTCAACTTATCTCTCAATCTACTCACACCACCAAAATGCATAGTCCAAGCTCCCTAATAGACTGGATACTAGTTTCTAATCCCTGAAAGTACCATAATCCGGAAACTCTACGCGACTCCCTTAGTGATCACTCACCTATAAAAGTGCTTAGATATATCACACATCTCTCCAAACCACACCGATATATAACCTGCCAAAAGCTCTCTAATTTTAACCCCAAAACATTCCATAATCTTCTCTCTAGAGTTAACTGGGACTTCCTTAAACCTTGATGAGGCAGTCAATGCCTTTAACTCTACTTTCCTTACAATTTTAAACTCCCTTGCCCCACAAAGAAAAATTTGAATAAAAGCTAAAATTTCACATTGGTTATCTAAAATTACCTGCTCCCTTATGAAAAGCAGAGACAGGGTTTGGAAAATATGGGTACAAACCAAGCTTCCTGCTAACTTGCAAAAGTACAAAGAACTTTGCAATCAAACAAAACTACATTAACAAAGACAAAAAAAGTTTCTACAATAATCCCCCAACCAAATTAAAATCAAATGCAAAACAATTCTGGAATGCCATTAACCACGTACTACACCCTGGTAACCCAACCTCAACAAACCCATGTGCTGATAAGACTCCCAAAGAGACTGCTAATACTTTTAACACTTCCTTTATTGAATCTATCTCCAAACTATCCAACAGCACCCCCTCTAACCACAACTCTTCTAAACTCCCTGAACCACCCCCAACTGCTGACCTAACAAACTCCCTCTCTCTCAAACCTGTTCCTACTACCTACATTAAAGCTCTACTCGCTGAACTCAAGCCATGCTCTGAATCAGCTGATCATATCCCCTCATACTTTCTTGAGACTGCTGCACATTCCCTGGCTGTTCCTGTATCTATCCTTATCAACCGCTCCATCTCTGTAGCTAAAGTTCCAACTATATGGAAACAGTTCTATACTCTTCCAATCCACAAAGGCTGCAACTCCACAGAAATAACTAATTTCAAACCAATTGCTATACTCTCTCCTCTCAAAAATGCTTCAGAAATATATACACAAACAAAGCAATGCAGCATCTGTTACAAGAAAAACGTCTCACTCCTAAACAGCATGGTTTCCATCCTAAGCCCATTTAAGCCCTAACTTTGAGAGTACTTCTGTCTATACACACTGAGCAGAGTGGAGGAGGGCCGTTGACTACAACTCTGATCTGAGATATATAAGTATCCTGTTTTTTTGGCTTATTTATATCGATTATTGCTTCTAGCAATTTATATATAGCACTTTTTGTTGCCTGCTGCATACTTTTTATTGTATTTTATTGCTATTAACTAATCTGCACGGGTAATTGATTTGTTTGCAGCTAAAAGCATCTTTTAGAGTCTCTTTGCTCCTTTGTCTGTTTAAAAACTTTCATTTTGTGGCTCACTGCTGCCATAAAGATTTCTGTAGTTTTTACTGTCTAAAGAGTGTAGGCTAATAGCTTTAGTATTGGTCCCCACCCTCCCTCTCTGTTGGTGTCTTCTTGTTATACTTGGTGGCTTTGCAGTTGCCTGCCCCTACTGTAAATTTGATCTGGGACACTCCTCCCAGTCTAGTGCCATTAGTTCATTCTACCTAATACAGACAGAACATCTGAGAAGTCCTTCTGTTTCTCCTTTCTCCCTTTCTTAAAAAAAAAAAAAAATTGCCTGAATCTCCTTGTGTTCTGACTGTGATTCTGAAACATTTTGGAAATATAGAGTATATTTTAGTGCATTTATTATAACTGTATTTGCCTTAATATTGCTACAACTCAAGTGCTCTAGGTTGTACTGCATCTGAATTGTTTGTGTGTCTTAGCTGCTTTTCTGTATATGTAGACGTCTCTGTATATGTAGACTAGCTACTTATTCTACTGTATTACTGCCTCTTAAATCATTTTTCAGTTGTGTACTTGCCTTGCTTCATTTAAAAAGCTTTATATTGCTAATTTTGTACAGTTTTATTTGCATTTACTGTTTAGGACTACACACTCAAGTGTGTTAGCCTTTTCTGTGTTTATTTACTATATTATTACATTGTTTAGCCTGTTTTAACCAAAAAAAAAAAAA
Organism: Protopterus annectens; assembly: GCF_019279795.1. NCBI lineage: Eukaryota > Metazoa > Chordata > Ceratodontiformes > Protopteridae > Protopterus > Protopterus annectens. The sequence goes on from NC_056732.1 coordinate 1,713,329,881, forward strand.
AAAACTATCTTGTATGCTCGTTTCCCACCTTTCCTAGCCAGTATAGTCCAGATCCCAGGCTTTGCTTGTCTCAGGACTTTATTTTCATTCCGAGCTATCCAGACCTTGCTGTGATAGAGGGACGTCCTACTGCATACCAGTGGGAGTGGTGAGCATTGTACTGCTTATCTAACACTAGAGGAGTGGTTTCCAGCAATGAAATTGTAATTTTATTAGCCTTTTTGGGCTGATTTCTATCCCTTTCAACTTTCTGGCTTAAAAACTCCTGTATTTGCGCATTTTTTGCATCGTGCAGAACCGCAGGGCTACATTTAAACTATTCCAGGTGCCAGAAAGTCTGCTCTTCAAATTTTCCCTTAGAACTAGGTGGTTTCTCAGTAGCAGCACTAAAATCTGAACCCCTGTGACTAGCACTTGCTCTAGAACCTGCTGGAAAGCACTAGGAAGCCTGAAACTGATACAATCACTCAACTCTCCTTGTCAATAAGGAGAAATTAATTGTAGTCACGAAACAGCCTACAATTGCAAAGTATCCAATATACAACAAACACACTCTGGCTGTCAGTGGGTATAAAATGAGTTAGTAATATTGTAAATTTACTCCTTGAAGGCTTAGCACAAGCTGAGGCACCAGAGTGTTTTGCAATAAAACTACAAGTTGTTTTTTTACAATTGCAAAGTACCTTGCAAAGGTAAGGGAAAACAGCTCTTGTACTTTATAGAAAAAGCATCTAAACAGGCATGTCCAAGGGTCAGCTTCCGGTGATTTCTCCTGTCCACCTGGTGAATCTGGGCATACTGGGGCAATGCAGCAACTGCCTTATGTACACAGACAGCCCTCTCCTTCTACCACCCAATACTACAACCTGCGAGAGATGCACTTACATAGCCAAACTGAAAGCAAAGCTCTCTCCGGCCAAGATTGTACTAGACAGTCAAGAGGAGAAGGTCAGCACCTGCACTACACCTCAAGCAACTCATAGCCCTTCAAAACCCACATCTTCATCACCCACACATAGCAACACTAAACCAATATATGCGGAGGCCCTTAACATAAACCTGCCCAAGCAACAAGGACCGCTGAAGCTGAAACACAAACAAACACCAGTCACAACTAAAGTGACACATAGCTCACAACACCAGTGTGCCAACCAACAACAGCCTCTAAGGCAAGACAATGTACCCAAAACTTTAGTCATAGGTGACTCTATAGTCAGGCACATTGATGTCCCACTCACCAGGCTGAACAAGGAGAAAATTACAGTCAGCTGCCTGTCAGGTGCCAGGATCAGCCACATAACGCATGCACTCAAGTCACTCCACAACAAGTATGAATATGACTCTGTCATTGTCCATGTTGGAGTGAATGACTTGAGACATACCTCCCTGGATTACATGAAAAAAGACATGGAAGAGCTCTTGGATCAAGGGGTCCAGGCAGGTATTACCCTATCCCTGAGTAGCATCCTGCCTTCGACCAGAATGATACCACAGTATAAGGACAAAATAATTGACTTCAACAATTGGCTAAGCTTCTGGTGTCATTCAAAGGGGATCCAGTATCTGTCTGCCTGAGAAGACATGATTGACAAACCACGATGCTTTGCCAGAGATGGTCTGCGCCTGTCACCCCTGGGATTCATGTTACTGGCTAAAGCTCTTGCCACCCCTATAGTGCTTTTTTTAGCCAAGGTTCAAAGAACAAAACCACCACCCTAACAGATGCAAGCATGCAAAATCTGAAGGTAATGCTACTCAATACTAGAAGTCTAAACCTCAAAAGGCATTTTCTCGAGGCACTCCTAAAAATGGAGAACATTGATATCTGTGCAGTAACTGAGACCTGGTTCAAGGCTCCAGAGAGCACCCCTGCAATACCAGACTACAACTCTTACCACACTTTTCGGCCACAAAACCAAGACCAAAACACTAAAGGTGGAGGAGTGTCCATATTCACCAAGGATATTCACACATCCAGGTTAGTTGCCCAACACAATGCATCTAAAATTCTCCAGGTGCAACTAACACTAGGTAAGACTGTAATCCAAATTGTAGCTTGCTACAAATCCTCCACCATGGCCCAAGATTCTCACTATACCTTTCTAAACATACTGGAAAATATTAAGATACAATCAAACACTCTAATACTGGGTGATTTCAACTACCCTGCCATTAACTAGGAAAACTACTCGGGTACCAACACCTTTTCCCAACGGTTCTTGGAATTCATTTATTCCAATGCCCTGGATCAACTAATCCATTGCCCCACCAGGGGCTCCAATATCCTAGACCCGGTCATTACCAACATGGGAGATAGATGCTCCACACCAGTGGTCACCCCCTCATTGGTCAGGTCTGACCATAAGCAAATCACCCTTGACATCCACATCCCACCCCCACCCCCAGTAAGGAAACCTACATAAAAAACTTCTCTAAAGCCAACTTCATGCCACTGAAGTCAGAAGTGACAAACGTCATGACACCCATGCAGATGGGATCTGAAAGTTCGACTGCTGAATCCTACACTAAGGCACTGTATGAGCACATCCACTCGTGCACGAATCATGCCATCCCAAATAGAACCAAGATTCTGTCCTCCAAATAAAGGAAGCCAATCTGCTGGTCCCCTGCTATAAACAAACTATACAACAGAAGGAAGAAACTGTTGCAGAAAAGAGGAAAATCCCAGGATGCAAAAAACTCCCTCACCAGCTTCAGTAAGAAGCTGAGATCAAATATAAAATCCTCAAAAGCTATTTACGAAAATAAAATTGCCAAAGATTCCAAAGACAACCACAAGGCATTTTATAGTTATGTCAAGAATCTAAATGGCAATCTGCTCTGAGCTACAACAGAATGCCATTAAATATACCGATCCCAAGGATATTGACAATATCCTGGCAGATCGATTAAGTGCCAACTTCACCCCCTTCTCACCCCCTAAAGAGCCCATCTCAATACCAAAAGATTGCCAAATTCCAGTAATCATGGCCACACAGGTAGAAACTGCACTCTCCAAAGCTAAGAATACCGCATCCATGGGACAAGATGACATCCTGGGCTGTGTACTACATGAACTACAAAATGCCTCACCTCAGGCTTCATGCCCACTGAGTGGTGAAGAAGTCTCGTTTTCACAGTAGACGAAAAGTGCTTTAAATAAATGGTTTTATTTTAGCCCTTACTATCTCAATTATATTTTTAAATTTCGAAGTGAATTTTTCACTGTTTAGAGTTTCTGCTTGTTGGACCTGATTTGTGTTTTTCTTCAAAGTCTGTCTGCCGTTTTTTCGTATTTCTCAGTTAGTTATGGCTTCAGGCACAGCAACTGTCTCTTCTCCGTTTAAGCCTGACAGTACACCTGAACTTTTAAAATCTTTTAATAGTATTGGGCAAGTCCACGCTCCCGTTTTGGTGGCTGGCGTAGACAACACGGATCCAGTATCGAACTTTGCTAATGTTTTGGATAATATTATGAATAAACTGGATACTATTTTTAAAAGACTTGATCAAATTGATATTACTCAAAGTGACTTGCATAGACTATATTCACAAATACCACTTGCATTCCAGCAAGTCCTTTCACCTGTTCATAGTGGCCGGAACCAATTGAATTTCGACTCGGCCACACAGGAAAAATCTACTAGTTCCAGTTTCATTGATTGTGCGCAAAAACAAAGAACTTTTGTGCAAAATCTGCATAACAACGCTTCTAGTGTTCTCCACCATATTGATTCTACTGCTTCTACTAACAACTCATTGGTCGAGTGCATAGAGTTGTCTAATACAACTAAAGAAGTTGGCAACCAAGTAAAAGATTTACCTGTACCTACAAGAACAGGTCTGAATAACCCTCCAGTTCCGCTTGTAGTTGAGTCGCAAATTCCTTCACAACCTGGATTTACGGTTGTGCGACATGGATTATCTGACTGCAAGTAAGATAACCCTCTTGCTTCTTGTCTAAAAGATGGGTTTACATTTTCCCAAGATGTGCAAAACGACCAGCAAGAATTAACTATTCTGGAAGATAACACTCCTATTAGTTCTGATATAGTGTAAAAACTGAAATCTTTTGATTCACACTTGGTCAAATTAAGAAAACTCCAGTTAGAAATTGCGTATTTTAGAGAGTGTATCTCTCGCAGGATAGTGCCGAAACGTTTACAGTGGCACTCCTATCCTACGGGTTTAGTACCCAACTCTGCCTTCCATTTAGAATTAATTGATATGTTTGATAAACAAAGTTTAGAACTACTAAACCTGATGATTAAACATTATGGTTTATGGGTAGAGGAACTGTCTCATAGTATAACATCACTTGATCAAAGTATTCAATCTGACCTTGAATTTGGTAGATACAAATACGAATATGGTCGTATATTTACCAGCATCGACCATTATTTGACCAAATTGAGACTTAGCAAGTCTAAGAAGTTGGAAAGAGACAGTAAGGTGTATAACACCAAGTCTGCTTACCCGGTCCCACACCCAGCTCAAGTATGGAAAAACCAGTTACCTAATAGCCAGTTTAATAAAATACCCAAAACCAGTATTTCTAGTAACAACTGTAAAACTTCAGAAAATTCAGTACACGACTTGACTAGTACTGGTGAAATGTACTTCTTGGACAATAACAATCAAATTGTCAATGATAATGGAATGGGGAACATGGTAAACACTAGTTGGAGTAATAGACTGCGTAGTGCTAACAACAACCAGAAAACTAATGGAAACTGTGATCAGTTTCAAAATTTTCAACAGGGACCAGACCTGGGTGCCAGGCCAAAACAGCTGATTCGACCTACTTACCAGCAAAGGAACAATCAACAGAAATTCAACAAAACCAAAACTTAATAACTGTTAAACCCTGTGACACTACAGTGAACAGTCTTGATGACGAGTTTTCAACTACTGACTCATTTTCAACATCTAATGGACTCTTAGATTTGGCTACTGATCCTGTGATTGATGAGGCAGCAGTTGGACTTTATCCTTTGGTGATTATGAATAAAGCTAAAGACTTTAAGGTTTATAATTTTTCAACAGTGAACATTAGTGCAGAATTTGTTGAATTTCTTTCTAAAGGCCTTACCTTTGTCCCAACACAGTCTAGTAATTTAGTTAACACTATTATAGACATTAAATTATTTGTTAGGAAATTGAATTTTAAACTAATTTTTGATAATTTAGTCAGTACAAGTGTCTCTGCTAACCCCCTTTATACTCCTAGTACTTTCAATCCACCTCTAGTTCCAGTTTTGCAGACTTTTGAACAACTATGTGAATTTGATATTCGGGACTTAGTCAATAACATACATAGGCACCAACCCCCTTTTAATATTAGTAAGGAGAAACGTAAACTTTTGTCATTCATAAAAACTCAAAATTTATGGTTCTGTAAACCCGATAAAGGAGGGGGACTAGTGATTTTTGATACTTTAGACTATCAGGACCGGATGTATAAATTGTTGAACACTCCAGCTTATGAAGTGAGTTCACGTACTGAAGTTAATAAAGCTTACAACTTGATTAAAAACCTCATTGAAGATTTATACAATGAAGGTAGAATTGAACAACACGCCTACAATTATTTAGTTACTCTGTACCCAAGGTTTCCATGTATCTTTGGTATCCCTAAGATACATAAGGATTTAGTGAACCCCCCTCTTAGACCTTTGGTCGACAGTAGGGGTTCCCCTACGTACTCTGTTGCTAAATTTGTGGATGTTATACTTCAGAAATACCTCTGTCAAGAGGTCCAAATGTGTAAAGATTCTTGGATAAGATTAACTCCATTAGCTTCAATGCTAGTAACAACTTCCTCACTATTGATGTTAAGGATCTGTACACGTGTATTCCCCATACAACAGCTACAGAATGGGTTGGAATCTTGCTTAATAAATACAGAGCCTCAAATAGTGAGATTAGGTTAGTTATGGAACTAATTGATATAGTCTTTACTAACAACTTTGTACTCTTCCAAGACTAGTTTTACCATCAAAAAGTAGGTGTAGCAATGGGGTCGCCTTGTGGGGCCAGTATTGCTAACTGTGTTATGGCATATTAGGAGTCGCAATATGTCTTTAATAACTCTAGTAACACTTTTAAGGACTCCCTGGTCTCCTATACTCGCTACTTGGATGATATTTTCATCCTATTTAATGGTGATGAAACCCTTAGTGCTAATTTTGTGCAATATTTGAATACCACCACAGAGTTTTTACAGTTTACATCTACTTTTAGTACTAATTGCATTGCATTTTTGGATATTAGTCTGGACAAAGAATATGAGTTAAACTGTTACACAGCCAAAATCTATAGAAAGCCAACTTATTCCAATACTTTTCTCCACTATTCTAGTAACCACCCGTTACACCAAAAAAAAAGTCAGTGGTAAAGGGTCAACTGGTGCATGCCTCTAGGATGACAAATTTAGATACTGACTTCTTCCATGAGTGTTCACTCCTTAGGAGTATGTTTATAGAACGTGGCTATCCGGAAACATTTCTTGACAATTTGATTAATGAAGTCAGCATCAAGAGAAATAACAATCTTCTTTTACCAATACTTACTACCAAGACTTCAGTTGACATACAGGGAGACAGTAATATTTCAATAAGGTACACAAACTTAGAGGTGGACCGAACTTACGGCAATAGAACAAATCTTATAATCACCTTTTCCCCTCAAAGTCTTTCATGTATTAATATTGTTAAGAAAAACTGGAATTTGTTTAAAACAAATGATAATATTTATGCTAAATTAGGAGACTTCCCTAGAGTCACATTTCGAAAAGGATGTAATCTAAAAGCTATTTTAGAACATATAAACACCTTTAATACACGTAGACCTGGGATGAGTAAATGTGAAAACTGTAATTACTGTAAGTTTATTGAGGTGACTGATCACTTCATTATTAATGGTACACATTATAAAATGAGAGGGAAATTTAATTGTAATTCTACTTTTATAGTTTATTTGGCTATGTGTAAAATGTGCCCCGCATTCTATGTGGGCAAAACGGAGCGGAGATTGCGTGACAGGCTGTATGAACATCAATACGCTATCAACAAACAGAAGTTAGATAATGCCCTAGCAAAACATGCTTGTACTAATGCGGGGCACACTTTTAAGTTTATAGTCATAGATGAAATGAAAATTGACTATAGAGGTGGACCTAGGCAACTAAAACTAGAAGAACGAGAGTTAGTGTGGCAAGTTAAACTTAATGCTTGCCGTGCGCCTGGTTTGAATGACACTTGCTCAATCTCAAGTATTCTAAGACTTAGAAGTCTTAGAAAGTAAACATTTATAACAATGCAGTGCCAAAAAAATTCTTTCAACTCCTTCACAAACATAGTTACTATATACTTCCTTATACATATTTTCTTTACATATACATTGGTTTAAAAACTAAGGTTAACACTAGTTTCATACTTGTTTATATTCTTCTTTAAGATTACTTTCTTAAGTTAAGAAATTAATTATTTGGAGTTTTAAAATTATTATATTTATATTTATATTATGTTTTAGTAGAAGTAAAAGCAGATACTTGATTATGATTATTGTTATTTCGTTCACTATGTTGACTGATGTGAAAGTATATACTTTCTTAATAATACTTCACTCTGTCTTTAAATATGTGATTTAATGTGAACAGCTGAACATATAAATGGCAGTTCAGTTTGATTTGAACTTTGTTTCTGAAGAAGTCTCGTTTTCACAATAGACGAAAAGCACTTTAAATAAACGGTTTTATTTTAGCCCTTACTATCTCAATTATATTTTTAAATTTCTAAGTGAATTTTTCACTGTTTAGAGTTTCTGCTTGTTGGACCTGATTTGCGTTTTACTTCAAAGTTTGTCTGCCGTTTTTTCGTAGTGGACAGGTACAGTTATTCCACTCCACAAGGGGGGATCCACCTTGGATCCCAGGAACTACCGTCCCATCTGTCTGATGAGCCTGATCTGCAAGGGCATGGGATGCATTACCATAGAACTTATAAACAAAGACATTGGCAACCTTCAAACACTGGACCCCACCCAGTTGGGGTTCATGAAGGGCCGATCTTGTCTCCTGAACCTGACTGACTTCTTTGAATCAGTCTCCAGAGTTGTGGACGAGGGTAAGGCAGTCCACACAGCCTATCTGGACCTCACCAAAGCCTTCAACACCATCCCCCACTCTGCAATCATAGATAAACTTACTAAGCTGGGCATAAATCCCTACATCACTCGATGGGTTGCCAACTGGCTTACTGACAGAACCCAGACTGTAAAAGTAGCCAACTCCAAATCCAGCTCCAGACAAGTGACAAGTGGAGTAACTCAGGGTTCAGTCCTGGGACCACTCTTGTTTGACATTTACTTCTTTGAAGTACAGGCCAACACTAAGGGACTCTGGCTAACAAAGTTCGCAGATGACTGCAAACTGGGAGCCATTATTGAATCCCCAAATGATGTGGATATTCTACAAAAGGGTCTTACAAAAACAGATGCCTGGTGCCAGAGCCATGGGCTCAAGCTTAATGCCAAGAAATGTATAGTTATCCCCTTTGGAAAAAAACATGTACCCATGAATTACCACATAGGTGGCAGTACACTAAATATCGAAAGTGTGATGAGAGACTTAGGGGCACAGGTGAACAGTGGTCTCACTTTCGATAACCACATCGCCACAACAGTCAGGAAATCCTTCTATGTGGCACACCTCATCTCTATGGGATTTTCATCCTGAAAAAAGGAGGTCATTGTCCCACTGTACTCATCCCTCATTAGACCCATTATAGAGTATAATGCCCCATTTGGTATGTACCTCACAAGACATCTGCAACAGCTGGAAAGGCCGCAGAAATACCTCACTAAAAGAATCACAGGCCTAAAGCAGATGCCATATGCTGACCGTCTAAAAAAAACCCAGCTATACTCTGTGGCATATCATCTACTCAGAGGCAATCTTTGCTTAACATACAAGGCCATATCAAACCCTGATCTGTTGGACATGCTCCACTTAAAGAAATCCCATTCCATCAGAGCCACATGCTCCAGGGATCTAAACCTTGTTATCACAATAAACAAAACATGCTGGAGGGATAGGTTCCTGACCCACAGACTCCCCATACTCTGGAATAGACTGCTCATACATGTCAAGCTGAGCGCCTTCTTGGCCTTCTTCAAAAGGAACCTTGATGACTGGATGGGAGATAGGAAATTTACCCAAGGGATCTTGTCAGTCGCCCTGCTAAACAGGGGTCCAGGGAAGTAAATATTGTGGGAAGAAATATCCAGGGAATTGTTATGGCTAAGCTTGTATAGGCCCTAGGGCCGATAGCCTAGTACCAACCTGTGAACCTAAGCATAGTACCACCACTGCTATCCTGTCTTTTCTCAGTACTATCTCTCTAGTCAAAGACAATCATAAACTAATTTCTTGCCTATTCCTTGACCTGTCTAAGGCCTTTCACACTCCCTATTATTCAACAACTTACTGACCTTTACTTCACTTCTGATACAGTAGTATGGTTCTCCAGCTATCTCACTGACAGGCAGCAGTCATTTAGATGGGACTCAACACTTTCTTCCCCCCCTGCATGTAAAAACTGCTGTTCCCCAAGGATCCATACTTGGTCCTCTACTTTTTAATATCTTTACCAACTCACTCTACTCCTCTTGTCCTCTGTCCACCATTGTCCAATATGCAGATGACTTTACAGTCATCATTATTGCAAACTCTCCCTCCGAATGCTACTACCCAGACATCCTTCAACTCTGTTGAGACATGGCTCAAAAAACATGGGCTCATCCTCAACCCTAAAAAAACAAAAATGCTACTCTTCCTCCCTAAATCTGTTAACCACATCAAATCTTCCTTTACCATTACATCCTTAAACAACACTCCTATTGAAGTAGATGCCAACACAAAACTACTTGGCATCACCATAGATGACCAACTAAAATTTGATCTACACATTAATAATTGCATCAGGAAAACCCATCAGAAGCTAGGACTTTCGTATAGAAATAGTAGATTCCTCACCACTGAAGCTAGGCATACTCTAACTCATGCCTATCTTCTTCCTTGTCTAACTTACTGCTCCCAAATACTTACTAATTTAAACTCATCTCTACTCTCCAAACTGGAAACAACCTATCACAAGGTAGCCAGATTCACAGCTCAACACACATATAAATATTACCACTGCCTCTCCCTTAAATTCCTAAACTGGCTCGAACTACCTCACCTATTACTCCAGTCTCAACTACAAATGATCCAGTCCATGCTATATCATCTATCCTTCTGCCCTGCTTTATCATCTTTCATCTCACATTACTCTTCTACAAGACATCTCAGAAGCACAGACCAAGACTTACTAAATGTTCACAAATCAAAAACTAAATCTGGCTCCAACTTATAGTTATCACCCCTCTATTGCATGGAATAAACTCCCTCTAGAAATAAGAAATCTGACAAACCCTAATAAAAAATTCAAAATAGCCATCAAAGAATAATTTAAGAAAAAACACTGGACCTGCCACTGCTCACACCTTCCCTGACCAAAATCCTTCCATCCTTAGCTTCAAAGTAACCAACTTAGATTTCTTACTCTACTTATTTTAGTTTACTGTTCAGTCTGTCCCCTTTACTTAGCTGTATGCAGCTCAACAATACTTATATAAGATATAACTTGACAACTATTGTTATACATGATTCTACACCTAAATAATGTTTATTATTCTTTTTTTCTAAAATTGAATAGCAATGATCATTGCATAACTAAAAAATATCTGGTTTACTCTTTTTCTATTATATTGAATGTCTAAAATTACTATTGTTTAATTTTCTTATATTATATGCTTGGAGCTTTCCTTCCCAGGCCTCCACTGAAAAAGGGCTTTTTGCTTAGTCGGACACTCCTGGTCAACAAATGTAAAATAAAATAAATAAATAAACAAAGGTATGACATCTAAGTCCAAGGAATTCATTGTTCCACTGTATTCAGCATTCATCATACCTATCATTGAGTACAATGCACCCTTGGTATATACCTAACCAGGCATATCCAACAACTGAAACATCCAGAGAGTTTCCTCACTAAAAGAATACAGGGTGTAAGTAATATGTCCTATGCAGACTGCTTCAAAGCCCTATCCCTGTATTCTGTCTTCTACAGGCTTTTGAGGGGAGATCTATGCCTGGCATACAGGGCATTGTCAGACCCCACTCTGATGGACCTCCTGCATCTCCACAAAACAAACAGTACCAGTATTACCCATTCTAATGACTTAAACCTTGTCTGTGATATAAATAGGACCCGCTGGAGAGATAGCTATGTATCCCACATACTACCCTGTCTATGGAACAGGCTCCCCATCCATGTGAAACAGAGTTCCTGCCTAACCCAATTCAAGTGCAACATGGACAATAGGATGGGAAACCAGAAATTCTCTGATTTGCCACCTATGTCTCTAATGCAAACAGGTAACCTGTAAATGGTTCATTTCACAGGCCCATGCTTACACATATCAAGGGTATCAGAATTTGTCAGAGATTTGGGATGCATGCTTGGCTTAAAAAGGCCCTTGTAATTGTTAGCCTAGTAAACACCTATGAACCTATGAATGCCCTTGTACATGCATCTTTGTCAGAAAATACTGTTTGTATGAAAATATCATAGTCCTGCTCAAATACTCTCAAATTCTCTGCTATATTATGACCAAATACACATGGTGCTGGTCTGCAAAATGCCTCTGCCATATCAACACACAGTAGTGAAGGTGCTTGGAATTATGTACGAACATACACTCATGTATATATTCTAGAACTTTATGCCAGTACTTGTAATTATGCCCAATAGCACAACAAACTCTTTGAAACAACTGCACTTTGCCAAATAAGTCTCCGTAGCACAAAAACACTCTGAAACCACTGCACTTTAAGAAATCACTCCTTATCAGTGTAAGAAATGCTTCAAAATGACTGTACTTTGCGAATAATTGTATACGGCAGAAAAAAGATCAGAGTAAGAATCACTTCGAGATGAATGCACTTTGCAAATAAACTGTATACTGCACAAAACCTTTCAATATAGCCGTACTTTGCGAAAGAACTCTGTACAGTGCAAGCAACACTCTGAAATGGTGGCACTCTGCAAATAAATGCACACAGCAGAAGAAACTTGTCAAAATGGCTGTACTTTGACTGCATTTTGCAATATAAGCATACTTTGCACACAGCAAACTCCTTGAAATAGTTGCACCATAATAAAGCACACATTCTGCAAACACTTTGCACACTCTAAGATACTTCAAACAACTCTAGTTATGTTTTGACTGGCTTTGTTCAATGCAAAATAGTAGTTTGTGCCTAAGCATGGTCTTTTACTAAAAAACATGCAGCCACCTTGCCCTTTAAGCTTAATTTTGCCCTTTTATTGTGCTCGTTATGCCCTTTTAACCTATCATGCTCAATATATTTTTCTTGTGCCCGTTTTATTTTAAACATGCTTGTTATGTAAATCAAAGGTAATTCTGAGCCCCTTATAAGTATTTCTGCCTGTTTTATCAATTATCGTTATTTTGAACATTTATTTTTATTAATAAATGTGTTTTGTGCTTTTTGTTTCCTTAATAATATGTTTTGTGCTACTTGCTTGATTAATAATGCTCTGTTTCATTTTCTTTTCAAAATAAATCATGTGTGCAGTTTTCTTTACCTTTAGCTTGTTTCTGGCCTCTTTTCATCTGTCTGTGCTCTGTTTCACTCAACCTACTTAGTTTGCCTTCACCTTCAACTCTGCGCCTCATGGCTCTTGGAAGCAACTCTCCAAATCCCGGTTCTGACACCATGTTCCTCGTCTGGTCAGGATAAAACAGACGAACATTCATGGGTTCTGTTCAAGCAGCTTTATTACATACAAACACATCAGAAATGAGGCTTTTAACTTAAACTTAAATAAACTTATAAACAGACTGACTATTGCACTCATACATGTTAACACTCTGGCTGTTCTCTCAAAATGGCACTGCTGCCTGCACATGCTCAGTATTTATATGCACATGCTACATCTAAAAATGCTTCTTAAAGGTACATGCAAAAATAAAGGACAAATGAATGCATAGGGATAGACAAAAGAGAAAAAAACACACAATAAGTTTTCACATTGTGTTATACAGCATTCAGTTTTTTATGTTAAAGCATTTTTATTTTATAAATCTTTCAGGAGTGTCAGAGAAATATGTAAGAGTGGTACAGGATATGTACGAGGGTAGTGAGACAGTGGTGAGGTCTGCGGTGGGAGTGACAGATGCGTTTAAGGTGGAGGTGGGATTACATCAAGGATCAGCACTAAGCCCTTTATTATTTGTAATGATAATGGACAGGTTGACAGACGAGATCAGACAGGAGACCCCATGGACTATTATGTTTGCAGATGACATTGTGATCTGTAGTGAGAGCAGATATGCTCTAGAGAGAAGAGGAATGAAGGTCAGCAGGACTAAGACAGACTATATGTGTGTGAATGTGAGGGAGGATAGAGGAATCGTGAAGATGCAGGGAGTAGTAGTGGTGAAGATGGATGAGTTTAAATACTTGGGATCAACAGTTCAGAGTATTGTTGAGTGTGGAAGACAGGTGAAGAAGAGAGTACAGGCAGGATGGAGTGGGTGGACAAGAGTGTCAGGAGTGATTTGTGACAGACGAGTACCAGTAAGAGTGAAAGGGAAGATCTACAAGAGGGTATTGATACCAGCTATGTTATATGGGTTGGAGACAGTAGCACTGACAAAAAGGCAGGAGTTAAAGCTGGATGTGGCAGAGTTAAAGGTGTTAAGATTTGCACTGGGTGTGATGAGGGTGGACAGGATTAGGAATAAGTATATTAGAGGGTCAGCCCGGGTTGGAAGGTTTGGAGACAAAGTCAGAGAGGCAAGATTACATTGGTTTGGACATGTGCTGAGGAGGGATGCAGAGTATATTGGGAAAAAGATGCTAAGGATGAAGCTGCCAGGTAACAGGAAAAGAGGAAGGCCTAAGATGAGGTTAATGGATGTGGTGAGAAAGGACATGCAGGTGACTGGTGTGACAGAGCAAGATGCAGAGGACAGGAAGAAATGGAAACAGATGATCCGCTGTGGTGACCCCTAACAGAAGCAGCCGAAAGAAGAAGAAGAAGGTTAAAGTAAAATATAATGTATGAGAAGTGCTTATTCTTACTTGGTAGGACAGTGTTTGGGGTTAACTCCTACTCTTCTATGCAAACATAATGCTTATAGTTATGTCTGATATGTATTTGTTCGCAATATTGCACTGAAAAGACAATTTGTAAATACTAACTTTTTAGAAAATGTGTTAAAGACAGAATACTGCTCTTATATACTGCCATAGCTCTCACACTTGCCTGCAGTAGACTGCCCATACATGTGAAGCAGAGTGCCTCTATGGCCCTCTTCAAAAGGAACCTTGCTGATTGGATGGGAGAAAGGAAATTCAACCCAGGGATCATGTCAGTCTCCCTGCTAGACAGGGGTCCATGGAAGTAAATATTGTGGGAAGAAATCGCCAGGGAATTGTTATGGCTAGGCTTGTATAGACCCTAGGGCTGATAGCCTAGTACCAGCCTATGAACCAATGAATCTGTTTGTTTGCCTTCCCTACTGTCTCCTTTTACAGGAGATTTCTTCTTCAGCTGTAAAGAAAATATATAAAACAGTTCTTGTTTACCCATATTTTACTTTTCATCCTTTAACGTTACTTACATGAGTATTATTTCTAAGGCATTTCCATTCACGGCAGCATGTGCTTAGTATAGATTTGTTGAAAAATGTAATAGTAATTGAACACCCTTTGTTAAGGGTCTTAGAGTAGATGATTGTGGAGTGTCTGGTGGCAGTGGTAACTAACTTATGCTCTGAAGCAGTCCGGACAAGCACCGTAAAGCCCAAAAAAATGTTAAAGTCCTTATTGTGAAGGCTGTTTGCAATACAAGCTGTAACACTGAAATTGAAATCCACTTGCATGTATAAAGCCACACTGAAGTCGGAAAAAACTTAAACCTTAACGCACTTTATTGTTAAAACAAGCGTTTTCGCTGTGGTTAAAACTACAGCTTCATCAGAGGCAAAAGTAAAATGCAGTGTCAGAGTCAAGTTTTTATGCAACACACCCACGCCTTAATTAGTAATGCAATCACAATGAAGGCGTGTTAGCAGCATTTCTTGCAAAAGTAAATTCAGGGAATGAAAGCTCTGTTTAGGAGCATTCTCAAAAGTATGTAGTTTCATACTTTTAAAGCAGTTGGAAACCATAAAACATTGATGCATCAGCAGTTTGTTACATTCATACACCAAGCAAATGTGCATTAAAAGCATGAAAGTGTGTAAGAAATATATATACAATAAAAGCAGTCTAAAAACAATGCATAACAGTTCTGCATATAAAAAATGTTTATAGAAAAGTGTTTGTGAAAAAGTATCTAGTGAAATCACTACCTGCAACTGCAGTTGGAAGCCTTGCTAAGTATAAATCTTAACAGTGGTGGAAATCTTAACTGTGCTCGATAGTCCAGCTTATAGTTCATCGTCACTGAATGAGATGAACATGTCAATTTCTAGGACTAGGGTTTTTTTAAGGGACCTATTTATTAGTGGGTGCATTGATATTGACACCTACAATTACATTGACATCACAATGCCTAGGACACCAGTAATTTTTGGTATACCAAAAATTCATAAAAACTTGGTTAATCCACCAATCCGGGCATTGATTGATAGCCGAGTCTCTTTTACATACCCCAGTGCCCAACTTGTAGAAATTATCCTGAGCAAATATATTAAGAAAATATCACACATTTGCAAGGACTCGTGGACATTTTTAAAAAAGATAAGTGAAATTGATTACAGCGACTCACTGAACTTCCTCACTATCGATGTCATAGATCTATACATGTCTATACCTCACTTGGAGGCTATTGAATGGATTTCACTGATGTTAGATCGTTTGGGGGCACCCAAAAATGAAATTGATTTAGTATCCCAACTTTTAGACATCATACTTACATCCAACTTCTTCATCTTTAATGGGAAATATTATCTCCAGAAACAAGGTGTAGCTATGGGGTCCCCATGTGGTGCTACAGTAGCTAACCTATTTATGGCCTACTGGGAGGCTTACAACATTCTTAAGGACTTTAACACAATGAACCGCGTCAAGTTCTACACAAGATACCTGGATGATATTTTCATCCTTTTTGATGGCGATGAGACACTAGCAAATGAATTTGTTTCTTCTATTAATAACACAACTGACTTTTTAAAATTCACATCTAAATTCTCAGAGCTAAGCATTGACTACATTGATGTTCACTTGTATAAAGAAGTTAACAATTGTGAATATTCTTCAAAGATATACAGAAAACCAACTTACTGCAACTCCTTTTTACATTACAACAGCTGCCACCCATTCAAGCAAAAGAAGGCTATCATAAAGGGACAGCTAATTCGAGCAGCCAGGATGTGCAGTAATGAGATACTATTCCAAGAAGAATGTAAAATCTTGCAAGTAATGTTCACCAACAGAGGATACCCAAATACTTTATTTGAAGAAATACTGGATGAGGTCAATAATAAAAGAAGGAAGGTCAATTTCTACCCCTACTTCCACACAAAATTTTCAGTGGACAAGAGGAAGACTTAGAGGCTAATCCGAGGGTTGGGGAGAACATACCCTTTCTTAGGGCAACCTCCAACACTGAGATAACAGGGACCTCGTTTGTAAATAGTTTCATCACAAATTACAGTATTGACTCGAGGAATATTCAAATAATACTTTATAAAAATTGGTATTACATAACAAATAATGAGGAACTCATGGACAAGTTAGGCACAAAACCTCTGATAGCATATAGGAGAGGCAATAATTTGAAAACTTTGCTAGAAAGAAGTAAACAGATGGAGCTAATGACTAGAACAAAAGGCTGTTTTCAGTGCGGGGCATGTAACTATTGCCACCTTGTGAAGGCTTCCAATTCCTTTGTAATACGCAACAAAAAGTACCACATTACACATAAGCTTAACTGTGATTCTAGATCCATAGTCTATTTAGCTAAGTGTAACTGCTGTGAAGCTTTTTACATAGGCAAGTCTGACCGGAGACTACGGGACAGGCTGTACCAACATGATTATGCCATAAGGAAACTGAAAAAAGAAAATGCTTTAGCTAAACACGTAATGAAACATCAAGGACACAGCTTTCATTTTATTGCAATTGACCAGGTCAAGAAAACAGAAAGAGGGGGTCCAGTACCTCTCTTTTTGGAGAATAAGGAGTTGGAATGGCAAATATTACTAGACTCATTTTCGTACCCAGGTTTGAATGAACATTGCAATATAGCTTGTGTCCTGAAAATGAGGAGCTATAAAAGATAACTCCTTTACCTTTGTCTTACTTCACTTTTCACTTCATTTTATTTTAATTTAATAGTAATTTGTAGTAACATATACTTCCCACCACTGTTCATAGTTTTAGTACTAAGCTAACTGCTCTTGCGAGCCATTTTAAGCCTAGCCAATTATCCCTTGTGAGACTCAAACCCTGCACCTTGTGTTTGTAAGGCAAACATCTTAACCATTAAGCCACCCTCCCAACCCTATACTTAGCAAGGCTTCCAACTGCAGTTGCAGGTAGTGATTTCACTAGATACTTTTTCACAAACACTTTTCTATAAACATTTTTTATATGCAGAACTGTTATGCATTGTTTTTAGACTGCTTTTATTGTGTATATATTTCTTACACACTTTCATGCTTTTAATGCACATTTGCTTGGTGTATGAATGTAACAAACTGCTGATGCATCAATGTTTTATGGTTTCCAACTGTTTTAAAAGTATGAAACTACATACTTTTGAGAATGCTCCTAAACAGAGCTTTCATTCCCTGAATTTACTTTTGCAAGAAATGCTGCTAACACGCCTTCATTGTGATTGCATTACTAATTAAGGCGTGGGTGTGTTGCATAAAAACTTGACTCTGACACTGCATTTTACTTTTGCCTCTGATGAAGCTGTAGTTTTAACCACAGCGAAAACGCTTGTTTTAACAATAAAGTGCGTTAAGGTTTAAGTTTTTTCCGACTTCAGTGTGGCTTTATACGTGCAAGTGGATTTCAATTTCAGTGTTACAGCTTGTATTGCAAACAGCCTTCACAATAAGGACTTTAACATTTTTTGGGCTTTACGGTGCTTGTCCGGACTGCTTTTGTGCATTTTACTGGTTTCCGTTTGTCTGCTTTAACAGTATGTCTTCTGGCAGCCCTGACAGCCCGACTAGTCCACGATTATTCGCATCCAACAACGTAACTGTGGATGAAAGTAATGATCTTACCAGTTTAATCCGTGCATTAAACAAAAGAATGGATTCTTTTGTCAGCAAACTTGACGCTTTGGACCAGCACGTCAATTTTACCACACAACAAGTCGCCGGATCACACCATCTACACCCAGCCTTACCTGCTAGAGGATTACAAAGAGGAGTGATGGGAACTCCTTCTGACACTAATTCTTTGCTGAACCTGGATTCCATACCTCCAGGTCAACCTGTCCGTAACGAGGACATTATTGAACCACCGAATGGTGTTCATTCCTTAAGGGACATCCTAACTGGTAGTCCTTCAACATCAAGGAACGGAGTTTCTTTACCAATGCCACCAGGGCTTATTGGTGTTCCGAACTTTGGGATTTGGATTCAAAACACAGACAACTTGAGGTTTGGTACACCTCTGGAACAACCGGCTATGGGCTATCTAACTCTACGGTGAGTGAGAACACAATAACAGACAGTCTAAAAGACTTTGATAATAAACTATTGAAGCTGAAAAAACTTCAATTAGAGACAGTTTATTTTCAACAATGTATCTCAGAGAAAATCATTCCAAAAGGCTTGCGGTCCTCTTTTAACCCTACTGGAATTTTTAAAAATAATGGTTTTGTGCTGACTTAAGGACATTTTTGACAAACAAGGAATTGAGCTTATGGAATTGATCTCTAAACATTACAGCACACATATTACGAGATTAATTGAAGAAGTCAACCAACTGGACAGTTCCTTAAAACAAAACTTGCACTTTGATAGATATAAATACGATTACTCTCGTATCTTTTCCAGTATTGACAGTTTAGTGGATAAGTTAAAAGTGAACAAAAATAAAAACTGGCAAGGGATAGGGTGAGCTATTCTAATGGAACAGCTTTTACTAAACTAATGGCTTCAACTAATACTCAAGTTGACAGTACTATTACAGAAACTGGGAATGAAAACAATGAGCCAAACCTAAGTGGAGGTGATGACTGGGATGAAACAGGAACGAACTTTAACTCAGCTGCACCTCCACGTGGCAACTATGTGAAAGTGCACAACACCAGAAGTGGACAACAGCACAACCAACAAAGGTATGAAAATCAGGAAGGCATTTTTTAGGGAACCCGAAACAGCGCCCTTACTACAACAAGAACTGGTCCAGACGATAGTAACAGATGACTCTACTCCCAATTCAACGCCTATCACTAACAACAACATGTTAGGTGACTTAAGTATCTTAACGAATGAAAAGGCGACTTTAAAATCTATAATTTTTCTAGCTTTCACGTGCCTCCATCCCTGATAGAACTACTAGCATTCGGGAACACTTTTGTTCCTACAACTAAATGTAACCTTGTTAAGACGTTGATTGACTTGAAATGCTTTGTCAGGAAACTGAACTTACATGTAATGTTTAACAATGATGTTACTAACATGAATACTAATTTGAAATTAGCTAGTACTTACAACCCCCCACTACACAACATTTTAACACTTTTTGAAAAAACTTGTGAATTGGACCTCAGACAAATGGCCACTTTTTCACATACTAAAAACAACCGGTTAGACTATAACATCACAGAAGAACAACTACAAGGCTTGGAAAACTTATGTAAAGCACCGTTCAGGGTAGTAAAACCTGACAAAGGAGGTGGGCTTATAATCTTTGACAACTTCCTATATATTAGTAAAATGGAAACTGTGCTCGATAGTCCAGCTTATAGTTCATCGTCACTGAATGAGATGAACATGTCAATTTCTAGGACTAGGGTTTTTTAAGGGACCTATTTATTAGTGGGTGCATTGATATTGACACCTACAATTACATTGACATCACAATGCCTAGGACACCAGTAATTTTTGGTGTACCAAAAATTCATAAAAACTTGGTTAATCCACCAATCCGGGCATTGATTGATAGCCGAGTCTCTTTTACATACCCCAGTGCCCAACTTGTAGAAATTATCCTGAGCAAATATATTAAGAAAATATCACACATTTGCAAGGACTCGTGGACATTTTTAAAAAAGATAAGTGAAATTGATTACAGCGACTCACTGAACTTCCTCACTATCGACGTCATAGATCTATACACGTCTATACCTCACTTGGAGGCTATTGAATGGATTTCACTGATGTTAGATCATTTGGGGCACCCAAAATTAAATTGATTTAGTATCCCAACTTTTAGACATCATACTTACATCCAACTTCTTCATCTTTAATGGGAAATATTATCTCCAGAAACAAGGTGTAGCTATGGGGTCCCCATGTGGTGCTACAGTAGCTAACCTATTTATGGCCTACTGGGAGGTTGACAACATTCTTAAGGACGTTAACACAATGAACCGCATCAAGTTCTACACAAGATACCTGGATGATATTTTCATCCTTTTGATGGCGATGAGACACTAGCAAATGAATTTGTTTCTTCTATTAATAACACAACTGACTTTTTAAAATTCACATCTAAATTCTCAGAGCTAAGCATTGACTACCTTGATGTTCACTTGTATAAAGAAGTTAACAATTGTGAATATTCTTCAAAGATATACAGAAAACCAACTTACTGCAACTCCTTTTTACATTACAACAGCTGCCACCCATTCAAGCAAAAGAAGGCTATCATAAAGGGACAGCTAATTCGAGCAGCCAGGATGTGCAGTAATGAGATACTATTCCAAGAAGAATGTAAAATCTTGCAAGTAATGTTCACCAACAGAGGATACCCAAATACTTTATTTGAAGAAATACTGGATGAGGTCAATAATAAAAGAAGGGAAGGTCAATTTCTACCCCTACTTCCACACAAAATTTTCAGTGGACAAGAGGAAGACTTAGAGGCTAATCCGAGGGTTGGGGAGAACATACCCTTTCTTAGGGCAACCTCCAACACTGAGATAACAGGGACCTCGTTTGTAAATAGTTTCATCACGAATTACAGTATTGACTCGAGGAATATTCAAATAATACTTTATAAAAATTGGTATTACATAACAAATAATGAGGAACTCATGGACAAGTTAGGCACAAAACCTCTGATAGCATATAGGAGAGGCAATAATTTGAAAACTTTGCTAGAAAGAAGTAAACAGATGGAGCTAATGACTAGAACAAAAGGCTGTTTTCAGTGCGGGGCATGTAACTATTGCCACCTTGTGAAGGCTTCCAATTCCTTTGTAATACGCAACAAAAGTACCACATTACACATAAGCTTAACTGTGATTCTAGATCCATAGTCTATTTAGCTAAGTGTAACTGCTGTGAAGCATTTTACATAGGCAAGTCTGACCGGAGACTACGGGACAGGCTGTACCAACATGATTATGCCATAAGGAAACTGAAAAAAGAAAATGCTTTAGCTAAACACGTAATGAAACATCAAGGACACAGCTTTCATTTTATTGCAATTGACCAGGTCAAGAAAACAGAAAGAGGGGGTCCAGTACCTCTCTTTTTGGAGAATAAGGAGCTAGAATGGCAAATATTACTAGACTCATTTTCGTACCCAGGTTTGAATGAACATTGCAATATAGCTTGTGTCCTGAAAATGAGGAGCTATAAAAGATAACTCCTTTATCTTTGTCTTACTTCACTTTTCACTTCATTTTATTTTAATTTAATAGTAATTTGTAGTAACATATACTTCCCACCACTGTTCATAGTTCATAGTTTTAGTACTAAGCTAACTGCTCTTGCGAGCCATTTTAAGCCTAGCCAATTATCCTTGTGAGACTCAAACCCTGCACCTTGTGTTTGTAAGGCAAACATCTTAACCATTAAGCCACCCTCCCAACCCTATACTTAGCAAGGCTTCCAACTGCAGTTGCAGGTAGTGATTTCACTAGATACTTTTCACAGACACTTTTCTATAAACATTTTTATATGCAGAACTGTTATGCATTGTTTTTAGACTGCTTTTATTGTGTATATATTTCTTACACACTTTCATGCTTTTAATGCACATTTGCTTGGTGTATGAATGTAACAAACTGCTGATGCATCAATGTTTTATGGTTTCCAACTGCTTTAAAAGTATGAAACTACATACTTTTGAGAATGCTCCTAAACAGAGCTTTCATTCCTGAATTTACTTTTGCAAGAAATGCTGCTAACACGCCTTCATTGTGATTGCATTACTAATTAAGGCCTGTGTGTCTTGCATAAAAACTTGACTCTGACACTGTATTTTACTTTTGCCTCTGATGAAGCTGTAGTTTTAAGCACAGCGAAACGCTTGTTTTAACAATAAAGTGCGTTAAGGTTTAAGTTTTTCCGACTTCAGTGTGGCTTTATACATGCAAGTGGATTTCAATTTCAGTGTTACAGCTTGTATTGCAAACAGCCTTCACAATAAGGACTTTAACATTTTTTTGGGCTTTACGGTGCTTGTCCGGACTGCTTTTGTGCATTTTACTGGTTTCCGTTTGTCTGCTTTAACAGTATGTCTTCTGGCAGCCCTGACAGCCCGACTAGTCCACGATTATTCGCATCCAACAACGTAACTGTGGATGAAAGTAATGATCTTACCAGTTTAATCCGTGCATTAAACAAAAGAATGGATTCTTTTGTCAGCAAACTTGACGCTTTGGACCAGCGCGTCAATTTTACCACACAACAAGTCGCCGGATCATACCATCTACACCCAGCCTTACCTGCTAGAGGATTACAAAGAGGAGTGATGGGAACTCCTTCTGACACTAATTCTTTGCTGAACCTGGATTCCATACCTCCAGGTCAACCTGTCCTTAACGAGGACATTATTGAACCACCGAATGGTGTTCATTCCTTAAGGGACATCCTAACTGGTAGTCCTTCAACATCAAGGAACGGAGTTTCTTTACCAATGCCACCAGGGCTTATTGGTGTTCCGAACTTTGGGATTTGGATTCAAAACACAGACAACTTGAGGTTTGGTACACCTCTGGAACAACCGGCTATGGGGCTATCTAACTCTACGGTGAGTGAGAACACAATAACAGACAGTCTAAAAGACTTTGATAATAAACTATTGAAGCTGAAAAACTTCAATTAGAGACAGTTTATTTTCAACAATGTATCTCAGAGAAAATCATTCCAAAAGGCTTGCGGTCCTCTTTTAACCCTACTGGAATTTTTAAAAATAATGGTTTTTGTGCTGACTTAAGGACATTGTTTGACAAACAAGGAATTGAGCTTATGGAATTGATCTCTAAACATTACAGCACACATATTACGAGATTAATTGAAGAAGTCAACCAACTGGACAGTTCCTTAAAACAAAACTTGCACTTTGATAGATATAAATACGATTACTCTCGTATCTTTTCCAGTATTGACAGTTTAGTGGATAAGTTAAAAGTGAACAAAAATAAAAA
Source organism: Protopterus annectens (assembly GCF_019279795.1). Taxonomy (NCBI): domain Eukaryota; kingdom Metazoa; phylum Chordata; order Ceratodontiformes; family Protopteridae; genus Protopterus; species Protopterus annectens. Next base: position 1,713,353,592 of record NC_056732.1, read on the forward strand.
ACTGGCAAGGGATAGGGTGAGCTATTCTAATGGAACAGCTTTTCCTAAACTAATGGCTTCAACTAATACTCAAGTTGACAGTACTATTACAGAAACTGGGAATGAAAACAATGAGCCAAACCTAAGTGGAGGTGATGACTGGGATGAAACAGGAACGAACTTTAACTCAGCTGCACCTCCACGTGGCAACTATGTGAAAGTGCACAACACCAGAAGTGGACAACAGCACAACCAACAAAGGTATGAAAATCAGGGAAGGCATTTTTTAGGGAACCCGAAACAGCGCCTTACTACAACAAGAACTGGTCCAGACGATAGTAACAGATGACTCTACTCCCAATTCAACGCCTATCACTAACAACAACATGTTAGGTGACTTAAGTATCTTAACGAATGAAAAAGGCGACTTTAAAATCTATAATTTTTCTAGCTTTCACATGCCTCCATCCCTGATAGAACTACTAGCATTCGGGAACACTTTTGTTCCTACAACTAAATGTAACCTTGTTAAGACGTTGATTGACTTGAAATGCTTTGTCAGGAAACTGAACTTACATGTAATGTTTAACAATGATGTTACTAACATGAATACTAATTTGAAATTAGCTAGTACTTACAACCCCCCACTACACAACATTTTAACACTTTTTGAAAACACATGTGAATTGGACCTCAGACAAATGGCCACTTTTCACATACTAAAACAACCGTTAGACTATAACATCACAGAAGAACAACTACAAGGCTTGGAAAACTTATGTAAAGCACCGTTCAGGGTAGTAAAACCTGACAAAGGAGGTGGGCTTGTAATCTTTGACAACTTCCTATATATTAGTAAAATGGAAACTGTGCTCGATAGTCCAGCTTATAGTTCATCGTCACTGAATGAGATGAACATGTCAATTTCTAGGACTAGGGTTTTTTAAGGGACCTATTTATTAGTGGGTGCATTGATATTGACACCTACAATTACATTGACATCACAATGCCTAGGACACCAGTAATTTTTGGTGTACCAAAAATTCATAAAAACTTGGTTAATCTACCAATCCGGGCATTGATTGATAGCCGAGTCTCTTTTACATACCCCAGTGCCCAACTTGTAGAAATTATCCTGAGCAAATATATTAAGAAAATATCACACATTTGCAAGGACTCGTGGACATTTTTAAAAAAGATAAGTGAAATTGATTACAGCAACTCACTGAACTTCCTCACTATCGACGTCATAGATCTATACACGTCTATACCTCACTTGGAGGCTATTGAATGGATTTCACTGATGTTAGATCATTTGGGGGCACCCAAAAATGAAATTGATTTAGTATCCCAACTTTTAGACATCATACTTACATCCAACTTCTTCATCTTTAATGGGAAATATTATCTCCAGAAACAAGGTGTAGCTATGGGGTCCCCATGTGGTGCTACAGTAGCTAACCTATTTATGGCCTACTGGGAGGTTGACAACATTCTTAAGGACGTTAACACAATGAACCGCATCAAGTTCTACACAAGATACCTGGATGATATTTTCATCCTTTTTGATGGCGATGAGACACTAGCAAATGAATTTGTTTCTTCTATTAATAACACAACTGACTTTTTAAAATTCACATCTAAATTCTCAGAGCTAAGCATTGACTACCTTGATGTTCACTTGTATAAAGAAGTTAACAATTGTGAATATTCTTCAAAGATATACAGAAAACCAACTTACTGCAACTCCTTTTTACATTACAACAGCTGCCACCCATTCAAGCAAAAGAAGGCTATCATAAAGGGACAGCTAATTCGAGCAGCCAGGATGTGCAGTAATGAGATACTATTCCAAGAAGAATGTAAAATCTTGCAAGTAATGTTCACCAACAGAGGATACCCAAATACTTTATTTGAAGAAATACTGGATGAGGTCAATAATAAAAGAAGGGAAGGTCAATTTCTACCCCTACTTCCACACAAAATTTTCAGTGGACAAGAGGAAGACTTAGAGGCTAATCCGAGGGTTGGGGAGAACATACCCTTTCTTAGGGCAACCTCCAACACTGAGATAACAGGGACCTCGTTTGTAAATAGTTTCATCACGAATTACAGTATTGACTCGAGGAATATTCAAATAATACTTTATAAAAATTGGTATTACATAACAAATAATGAGGAACTCATGGACAAGTTAGGCACAAAACCTCTGATAGCATATAGGAGAGGCAATAATTTGAAAACTTTGCTAGAAAGAAGTAAACAGATGGAGCTAATGACTAGAACAAAAGGCTGTTTTCAGTGCGGGGCATGTAACTATTGCCACCTTGTGAAGGCTTCCAATTCCTTTGTAATACGCAACAAAAAGTACCACATTACACATAAGCTTAACTGTGATTCTAGATCCATAGTCTATTTAGCTAAGTGTAACTGCTGTGAAGCATTTTACATAGGCAAGTCTGACCGGAGACTACGGGACAGGCTGTACCAACATGATTATGCCATAAGGAAACTGAAAAAAGAAAATGCTTTAGCTAAACACGTAATGAAACATCAAGGACACAGCTTTCATTTTATTGCAATTGACCAGGTCAAGAAAACAGAAAGAGGGGGTCCAGTACCTCTCTTTTTGGAGAATAAGGAGCTAGAATGGCAAATATTACTAGACTCATTTTCGTACCCAGGTTTGAATGAACATTGCAATATAGCTTGTGTCCTGAAAATGAGGAGCTATAAAAGATAACTCCTTTATCTTTGTCTTACTTCACTTTTCACTTCATTTTATTTTAATTTAATAGTAATTTGTAGTAACATATACTTCCCACCACTGTTCATAGTTCATAGTTTTAGTACTAAGCTAACTGCTCTTGCGAGCCATTTTAAGCCTAGCCAATTATCCCTTGTGAGATTCAAACCCTGCACCTTGTGTTTGTAAGGCAAACATCTTAACCATTAAGCCACCCTCCCAACCCTATACTTAGCAAGGCTTCCAACTGCAGTTGCAGGTAGTGATTTCACTAGATACTTTTTCACAGACACTTTTCTATAAACATTTTTTATATGCAGAACTGTTATGCATTGTTTTTAGACTGCTTTTATTGTGTATATATTTCTTACACACTTTCATGCTTTTAATGCACATTTGCTTGGTGTATGAATGTAACAAACTGCTGATGCATCAATGTTTTATGGTTTCCAACTGCTTTAAAAGTATGAAACTACATACTTTTGAGAATGCTCCTAAACAGAGCTTTCATTCCCTGAATTTACTTTTGCAAGAAATGCTGCTAACACGCCTTCATTGTGATTGCATTACTAATTAAGGCGTGGTGTGTTGCATAAAAACTTGACTCTGACACTGCATTTTACTTTTGCCTCTGATGAAGCTGTAGTTTTAACCACAGCGAAAACGCTTGTTTTAACAATAAAGTGCGTTAAGGTTTAAGTTTTTCCGACTTCAGTGTGGCTTTATACATGCAAGTGGATTTCAATTTCAGTGTTACAGCTTGTATTGCAAACAGCCTTCACAATAAGGACTTTAACATTTTTTGGGCTTTACGGTGCTTGTCCGGACTGCTTTTGTGCATTTTACTGGTTTCCGTTTGTCTGCTTTAACAGTATGTCTTCTGGCAGCCCTGACAGCCCGACTAGTCCACGATTATTCGCATCCAACAACGTAACTGTGGATGAAAGTAATGATCTTACCAGTTTAATCCGTGCATTAAACAAAAGAATGGATTCTTTTGTCAGCAAACTTGACGCTTTGGACCAGCGTCAATTTTACCACACAACAAGTCGCCGGATCACACCATCTACACCCAGCCTTACCTGCTAGAGGATTACAAAGAGGAGTGATGGGAACTCCTTCTGACACTAATTCTTTGCTGAACCTGGATTCCATACCTCCAGGTCAACCTGTCCTTAACGAGGACATTATTGAACCACCGAATGGTGTTCATTCTTTAAGGGACATCCTAACTGGTAGTCCTTCAACATCAAGGAACGGAGTTTCTTTACCAATGCAACCAGGGCTTATTGGTGTTCCGAACTTTGGGATTTGGATTCAAAACACAGACAACTTGAGGTTTGGTACACCTCTGGAACAACCGGCTATGGGGCTATCTAACTCTATGGTGAGTGAGAACACAATAACAGACAGTCTAAAAGACTTTGATCATAAACTATTGTAGCTGAAAAAACTTCAATTAGAGACAGTTTATTTTCAACAATGTATCTCAGAGAAAATCATTCCAAAAGGCTTGCGGTCCTCTTTTAACCCTACTGGAATTTTTAAAAATAATGGTTTTTGTGCTGACTTAAGGACATTGTTTGACAAACAAGGAATTGAGCTTATGGAATTGATCTCTAAACATTACAGCACACATATTACGAGATTAATTGAAGAAGTCAACCAACTGGACAGTTCCTTAAAACAAAACTTGCACTTTGATAGATATAAATACGATTACTCTCGTATCTTTTCCAGTATTGACAGTTTAGTGGATAAGTTAAAAGTGAACAAAAATAAAAAACTGGCAAGGGATAGGGTGAGCTATTCTAATGGAACAGCTTTTCCTAAACTAATGGCTTCAACTAATACTCAAGTTGACAGTACTATTACAGAAACTGGGAATGAAAACAATGAGCCAAACCTAAGTGGAGGTGATGACTGGGATGAAACAGGAACGAACTTTAACTCAGCTGCACCTCCACGTGGCAACTATGTGAAAGTGCACAACACCAGAAGTGGACAACAGCACAACCAACAAAGGTATGAAAATCAGGGAAGGCATTTTTTAGGGAACCCGAAACAGCGCCCTTACTACAACAAGAACTGGTCCAGACGATAGTAACAGATGACTCTACTCCCAATTCAACGCCTATCACTAACAACAACATGTTAGGTGACTTAAGTATCTTAACGAATGAAAAAGGCGACTTTAAAATCTATAATTTTTCTAGCTTTCACATGCCTCCATCCCTGATAGAACTACTAGCATTCGGGAACACTTTTGTTCCTACAACTAAATGTAACCTTGTTAAGACGTTGATTGACTTGAAATGCTTTGTCAGGAAACTGAACTTACATGTAATGTTTAACAATGATGTTACTAACATGAATACTAATTTGAAATTAGCTAGTACTTACAACCCCCCACTACACAACATTTTAACACTTTTTGAAAAAACTTGTGAATTGGACCTCAGACAAATGGCCACTTTTTCACATACTAAAAACAACCGGTTAGACTATAACATCACAGAAGAACAACTACAAGGCTTGGAAAACTTATGTAAAGCACCGGTCAGGGTAGTAAAACCTGACAAAGGAGGTGGGCTTGTAATCTTTGACAACTTCCTATATATTAGTAAAATGGAAACTGTGCTCGATAGTCCAGCTTATAGTTCATCGTCACTGAATGAGATGAACATGTCAATTTCTAGGACTAGGGTTTTTTTAAGGGACCTATTTATTAGTGGGTGCATTGATATTGACACCTACAATTACATTGACATCACAATGCCTAGGACACCAGTAATTTTTGGTATACCAAAATTCATAAAACTTGGTTAATCCACCAATCCGGGCATTGATTGATAGCCGAGTCTCTTTACATACCCCAGTGCCCAACTTGTAGAAATTATCCTGAGCAAATATATTAAGAAAATATCACACATTTGCAAGGACTCGTGGACATTTTTAAAAAAGATAAGTGAAATTGATTACAGCGACTCACTGAACTTCCTCACTATCGACGTCATAGATCTATACACGTCTATACCTCACTTGGAGGCTATTGAATGGATTTCACTGATGTTAGATCGTTTGGGGGCACCCAAAAATGAAATTGATTTAGTATCCCAACTTTTAGACATCATACTTACATCCAACTTCTTCATCTTTAATGGGAAATATTATCTCCAGAAACAAGGTGTAGCTATGGGGTCCCCATGTGGTGCTACAGTAGCTAACCTATTTATGGCCTACTGGGAGGTTGACAACATTCTTAAGGACGTTAACACAATGAACCGCATCAAGTTCTACACAAGATACCTGGATGATATTTTCATCCTTTTGATGGCGATGAGACACTAGCAAATGAATTTGTTTCTTCTATTAATAACACAACTGACTTTTTAAAATTCACATCTAAATTCTCAGAGCTAAGCATTGACTACCTTGATGTTCACTTGTATAAAGAAGTTAACAATTGTGAATATTCTTCAAAGATATACAGAAAACCAACTTACTGCAACTCCTTTTTACATTACAACAGCTGCCACCCATTCAAGCAAAAGAAGGCTATCATAAAGGGACAGCTAATTCGAGCAGCCAGGATGTGCAGTAATGAGATACTATTCCAAGAAGAATGTAAAATCTTGCAAGTAATGTTCACCAACAGAGGATACCCAAATACTTTATTTGAAGAAATACTGGATGAGGTCAATAATAAAAGAAGGGAAGGTCAATTTCTACCCCTACTTCCACACAAAATTTTCAGTGGACAAGAGGAAGACTTAGAGGCTAATCCGAGGGTTGGGGAGAACATACCCTTTCTTAGGGCAACCTCCAACACTGAGATAACAGGGACCTCGTTTGTAAATAGTTTCATCACAAATTACAGTATTGACTCGAGGAATATTCAAATAATACTTTATAAAAATTGGTATTACATAACAAATAATGAGGAACTCATGGACAAGTTAGGCACAAAACCTCTGATAGCATATAGGAGAGGCAATAATTTGAAAACTTTGCTAGAAAGAAGTAAACAGACAGAGCTAATGACTAGAACAAAAGGCTGTTTTCAGTGTGGGGCATGTAACTATTGCCACCTTGTGAAGGCTTCCAATTCCTTTGTAATTCGCAACAAAAAGTACCACATTACACATAAGCTTAACGGTGATTCTAGATCCATAGTCTATTTAGCTAAGTGTAACTGCTGTGAAGCATTTTACATAGGCAAGTCTGACCGGAGACTACGGGACAGGCTATACCAACATGATTATGCCATAAGGAAACTGAAAAAAGAAAACGCTTTAGCTAAACACGTAATGAAACATCAAGGACATAGCTTTTATTTTATTGCAATTGACCAGGTCAAGAAAACAGAAAGAGGGGGTCCAGTACCTCTCTTTTTGGAGAATAAGGAGCTAGAATGGCAAATATTACTAGACTCATTTTCGTACCCAGGTTTGAATGAACATTGCAATATAGCTTGTGTCCTGAAAATGAGGAGCTATAAAAGATAACTCCTTTACTTTTGTCTTACTTCACTTTTCACTTCATTTTATTTTAATTTAATAGTAATTTGTAGTAACATATACTTTCCACCACTGTTAAGATTTATACTTAGCAAGGCTTCCAACTGCAGTTGCAGGTAGTGATTTCACTAGATACTTTTTTACAAACACTTTTCTATAAACATTTTTTATATGCAGAACTGTTATGCATTGTTTTTAGACTGCTTTTATTGTGTATATATTTCTTACACACTTTCATGCTTTTAATGCACATTTGCTTGGTGTATGAATGTAACAAACTGCTGATGCATCAATGTTTTATGGTTTCCAACTGTTTTAAAAGTATGAAACTACATACTTTTGAGAATGCTCCTAAACAGAGCTTTCATTCCCTGAATTTACTTTTGCAAGAAATGCTGCTAACACGCCTTCATTGTGATTGCATTACTAATTAAGGCGTGTGTTGCATAAAAACTTGACTCTGACACTGCATTTTACTTTTGCCTCTGATGAAGCTGTAGTTTTAACCACAGTGAAAACGCTTGTTTTAACAATAAAGTGCGTTAAGGTTTAAGTTTTTTCCGACTTCAGTGTGGCTTTATACGTGCAAGTGGATTTCAATTTCAGTGTTACAGCTTGTATTGCAAACAGCCTTCACAATAAGGACTTTAACATTTTTTTGGGCTTTACGGTGCTTGTCCGGACTGCTTTTGTGCATTTTACTGGTTTCAGTTTGTCTGCTTTAACTTATGCTCTGGGGAGAAGGGGGCACAGTAGGTAAATCTGTGCCAGCCTTTCCCAGGTGTGTGTGTGTGTGTGTGTGTGTGTGTGTGTGTGTGTAAGCTACTTGGAGTGGGGACACCAAGCACTGGGTTTACAGAGAGGGTGTTGGAGATCTTCGCTTGGACACTCAGCTGAGGGCCTAATCCCACAGCTGTACCAGTTGGGAGACTTACTGGGGACGTGAAGGGAGACAGATGGAGATATCCAGACACAAGACTGAGTGTGCTCCCTGTGTGCACTTAAGGGAATTTGTGCTTGATGCAGAGAGGTCTGCATCTCAAAAATACTAAGTGTATCCATTTGCATTCCAAGTGAACATCCATCTCCAGTGTCAAGAGTGAGGAGTGAGACTCCTTGATTACTGGCCAGTGTAGGGATGTCACACGGCCATCTTTCTTTGTAGCTAAAACTTGTTTCCTTACTCTTCTCTGTCTCTCCCTGTAAGCAAAAAACATATCACATTTATTGTCCATAGCCCGAGATTGAATTGATGCTCTCTTTAGGTACATTCCTGTTGTGTTTGTTACTACTGTGGTGAATTCTAACTTACCTTGTTTGCAAGATTTTAAAATTGTTCATTACAAAATTTGTCTTTCCTACAAATATGCCAATATTTTTACATTTGACCCTCTAAGGTGAAAAACTTGAAGCTGGTTCTTCTAGCATGGTAGCATTTGCAGCAGAACATGTAGCTGCCAATTCCTCCTTACAGGATTCCCACCAGGTAAAAGAAGGTATGCTGAAAGGGGGTTTCATTTAGTATAGCTTTTCAGTGCCTCAATAATGCAGACTATTCTGCTTCAGTCCTGAAAAATTAGTAGACCCACTCTCCCTGTTTTAGTGCTCCTATCTGCAATCTAACTTAGGTTAACATGTAAACCTATGGCTAGATGGTCAATCAAAGTCACACCTGTGTTTGCACATCTATAGCTCCTGGTACCAGACTTTATGACATTAGCCAGTAGTTTAAATGACTACCTCCTAAGCTACCTGGGGCAAAGAACGTAAATTCTGGTTTCCCTTTCCCTAAAAGCTTAGCTATATCACTTAAGAAGATATTACTTATTTTTTCATTGAGAATTTTCTCTGATTTTTTCCTCTGTTGAT